>NC_081407.1:318298455-318563455 GCF_030272615.1 Cryptomeria japonica | reverse complement strand
ATGTATGTATACACATACACACACATATATATATACATATGTATATGTATATGTACATATACATGTATATTATGTGTGTGTGTGTGTGTCCCTCTACCTCTCTCCATATCTATCTCTCTCACTCATATTGACACACTCCTTATTTCTCCTAGCCTATCTCTACATGTATGTCTCTATCTTTCTCCCTCTCCACCTCTCAATATTTCTCTTTATTACCTGCCCCTATCACCTTTCTCTCACTCTTGCCCCCTCTATCTCTCCCTCTCACTCTCTATCTGTTTCTTATTACCTCTACCTTCACTCTTAACTCTCCTATTATAGATCTCTATTTCTCTCTCCCTCTATCCCCCTCTTGCTCATCTCTCTATCTCTTTTCTTTATATCTCTCTACATTTATCTCCCTATCTCTCTCCTTATCCCATTGTATTACTCTCCATTCATCTTTCTGACTATATCTTTATTTCTCTCTCTATCTCTTTCTATCCATAATGTTAGAGTAATCTTTTATTAGCTAATAATTATTTATTTAATTATTAGTCTATTATGCTCTATGCTTAAGCTAAACTTGAGAATCTTATAATTCTTTAGGGTTTTCACCTTTAGGGTTTCGAGTATCCTCTTATAAGGATTTTCTCTTTGTATTTTCATAACAACTGTAATTATTGAATTGCATTCTTCTTGCACAATCAATATGACTCCTCTTTTTTGGATCTCTGAATTTTGACCTCCATAGCTATTTTGCTTCTCTCTTTCTGTGACAGGTTTGCATTTAGGGGATCTTTGGGAGCTACAAAATTGATTTTTCCTCAACTCCAATATGGTATCAAAGCTCTAGATCTCCATGCCCTTGTTCTCTTCATGAGAGGTTTTGGGCCTTATTCTTCAAATATGTGTATTTGGGGGTTTATACAATTGTTTTTTTCCATTTCTAGGGGTAGCTAATTTTTTGGTACATTTTGGGGCCAAAAGGACCTCATGGTTGGATTCAGGAGGCCATTTCCATGAAATTTGATATAAAATTTGACTTATTTTGGAGTCAGGTGTTCGGGAGGCAAAAACAATTTAGGCCCCATGTCATACGGCCTCAGGCACACAGATCAACACGAGAAGAAAAAAAATATATTTTTAGGTACTTTTATGGCTTGCCTAGGCTGTTACGCCCCCGCTGACCACCGGCGGTTTGTTCACTGTCGGGGCCAGCCCTTTGAGTGCCGCCAGCGGCTACCATGGCGGTCCCAGCCGCCACCACCCCCGGGAGCCGCTCCCAGGACGCTGCCTGCTCTACTCCACCCTCCTCGCCCAGCCCAGCCACCGCTCAGCCTCTGCCCAGCCACCACCTCCTTGCCACTAGCAAGGGTGTCAGTTTTTTTCTGAAGGGTTTTTAACAGGCTTATGGTTTTTTTGCCATAACTTGGACAAACAGAGTCTGTTTTTCGAAAACGAATAGGCGTTAGAAATCTATTTTCGAGCTCTATCCAAATCTAGAGGTTTGAAATTTTGATTTTTCTTTTTTGATGGCATTTTTTGCTGTCAAAGCTAGAGGTTCCTTTTTGCACTCCAGGAGACATAACTTGAGCATCTGAACTCCGCTTTTTAAAAAAAAAATATCATTGGGAAGCGTGTTTTGTGTTCTTTCCATTCATATGAGTTTTCTTTCTAGATTCTTCTCCAGGTATACTTTATTCAATTTTTTTGCTTTTTAGCACATTGGTGAATATCTTGGATGTTTCAGGTCCTCGGATCTCTTTCTTTGAGTAGGATGTCTCGTATTTGTCTATTCTTTCTATTTCCAGTCTTCTGTCTCTTCTGATCATTGTAGCATTTTATTTATGCAAATGCACTGAGATAAAGTGACATCATGCATTAGATACTTGAGATCTTGCACATCTTGTGCTTTACTGTACATGCACTACTTATAAAGTGTCATTGGGGGGTTGATGTTTGCCTTTGTTTGCCATCTACCTTTGTCACGTGAGTGTTCCTTCCACGACATTAGCCTCATAATGTGTGTCAAGTGAGTGTTCCTTCCATGACATTATGTACTTTATCTGCACATTCGCTATTCCTGGTTCTTCATCATGCAGTTCTTGTTGGTCATTTTTTTCAGTGTTCCTATCCCTCTCCCTTTTTAGCATTATGGGGAGGTTTGTCATGTTGTTCTAATGCTTTATTGGTTCAATCGATCAGCTCTTCAGGGTTTGGTGTTTTATGTCATCTGTATCTTCGAGTTCAGTTGTTTGCCTTTGTTTGCCATTTGATTCAAGTAGTGTCATTTGAGGGCACTCATGCAGATTATAGTCTTCTCTACCTGGTCATATTCCATTTTAGTGGAGGTTCTTCAGATCAATAGTTACTCTTCGACAATGTTTGCAGCTATTTCATGCTTCAGTGGTGTTCTTCATTCTCTTCTTTTTTGTTCCTATCTTCTGGAACACTCTTGTTTGGAGGCTTCTTAGTCCTTCACTTGACCTTTAATCTCTTCTTGGAGAGGAGTTTTGTTCCCATAGGGTTTTCTCCTTTTTCTCCACTTTACAGGGATTTTATTGTACTTGGGTACCTCATTAGGCCTAGTTGTTGAGACCCATTGTTGCTTTCCTGCATTTTTAATAGGTTTTTTTAGTCCTTAGTTATTTTTTAGCTACTCCCTAAGTTCATCTTAAGGGGGGGTGTTAGAGTAATCTTTTATTAGTTAATAATTATTTATTTAATTATTAGTCTATTATACTCTATGCTTAAGTTAAACTTAGGAATCTTATAATTCTTTAAGGTTTTCACCTTTAGGGTTTTGAGTATCCTCTTATAAGGATTCTCTCTTTGTATTTTCATAACAACTGTAATTATTGAATTGCATTCTTCTTGCACAATCAATATGACTCCTCTTTTCTGGTCTCTGAATCCTGGCATCCATAGCTTTTTTGCTTTTCTCCTTCTATGATAGGTTTGCATGCAGGTGATCTTTGGGAGCGAGTTGATTTTTCCTCAGCTCCAATACATAATTTTATTTACCTCTATCTCCCTATCTCTCCATCTCGCTACCTATATCTTTCCTTATCCCTCTCTATGTCTCGCTCTTTTTATATCTCTCCCTCTCCCCCTCTATATATTGAGCTATCTCTAGCTCTCTCCCCCTTCCTCTATCTCTCCCTCTCTACCCATCTCATTCCCTTGCTACCCCCTCTTCTCTCTCTATCTCTCCTCTACCTACCTCTATCCGTTTCTCTCCTTCCTCTTCCTCTATATATTTCCTTTTCTCTATCTATCCCTATCTCCCTCCCTCCCTATCTTTGTCTATCTCTTTATATTTCTACCTCTCACCCTTTCTCTTGCCATCTCTATCTCTATCTCTCTCTCTCTGTTTTTTTGTCTCCTTGTCTCTTTGTATCTCTCCCCTCTCTTGATATCTCCTTATAGCTACTTTAAACCTTGAGAACTCCTTCATTAGGAAATTTTTAGGAAGAAAGCTAAACATCAATGTCTTTCGAAGTTGGGCCAAGAGAAAATGGTGTACAATGATACAAATTTTGAGATTGTGGTTATGGCAAACAATTTCTTTATGATCTTCCTCACAAACTTCTCTTGTTTCTTATTACATTTTCAAATTTTGAAACAAATTTTTTTAACTTTATACCATTAATATATAAACATCCCCTAAAAATCATATACAATTAAATAATTTAAGATTTATTGATAATTTTAAAACACTTCTCAATCACTCTTAGACTTACATAAATTTAAGTGGAAAGTGAACACCTTTTGCTTTCATGTATTTGACCTTTAAATGATGCTAGCTATTCCATACATCCACACATTTCATGATCAAGCCCTTAAATAATTTACTATACTGCAATAAAAGATCAAACCCCCAACAAAATTATTTGATAGGAATTGCATTGCAATACAGCCCTTGTCAGTAAGTGGCCAAGACTAATTTTCAATGAACCATCTGAATGCCCTCTTCAAACCCCTTCCCTTCCTCCCCCCTTAGATAAATTCATGATAAACTCAGCCCCCAATTTTAATGAAATACGCTACAATACAAGTACACCATATGAATGCCGAGCTAATCTTCGGTGAACCATATGAATGCCCTCTTCATACCCCTTTCAATTAGTTCATCGATGGGCTCATCTCCAGATTGTTCAACCTTATCTAAGTACACATTCACAGACCCTTCAGCCCTATCTACACATTTAGCTACAGAACCTTCAACCCTATCTAAGCACGCATTCACAGACACTTCAACCCTGTTTAAGCACGCACTTACAGAGCCTCTAACTCTATCAACCATTGATGAAAGAATGTCATCTGAGCATTCACTCGCAGACTCTTCAACATCCTGCTCAGAATTTTCAGATTCTTCATCCGTATCAGCTAGCAGACGAGACATGTGTTCATCCGTTCTGATTAGAAATCTGGCAATTTTCACTGGAAATCCATCCCTGGTCTGCAGTGCCTCGTTGCAAATACTCTTCAGCAGCCTCCCTTCAGCTCTAAACATTTGCAAGGAAACAAAAAACCAAAATGGAAAACAGATCAGTCAGCAGCAATACATCTTTCCAAATGAGACAATTCATAATCTGAAAGAAGTAAGGAAGTTAAAAACAGGGCAAAATGGCATTTGATGGATACCCACATGTCGTCATTAACTACATGGCCGGAGAGAAATGAAATGTCATGAAGCGCCCTCTTCCACTCCTCAATCTTCTCAGAACCAAATCTTCCCTTCTTTTCATGCTCAGAAAATGCATCTGCATAGATTCCTTTGCCTTGAATAACCCATTGGGCATCAGAAGGCTCCACATGATAGAATATAGGAATGGTTTTGGTGCCCGTTCTGAGCATAAAGGATAGCTCGTCCAAACACCGAGATGACTGGGCATAGTTGTGGGACAAAATAGAAATATGAAGAGAAGCACTTGTCATAGCTTCTTGTATTGTTGATGGTATGGCCACGCCTGGTTCAAGCACTTCTACATCAAGAAAAGGGCGTAATCCAATGGCATCAAGAGCAAAGTAGATATTGCTCGCAAGTTTGTGTTTAACGTCAAGTCCACGATGATTAATAAATACGTCACACTTCCTGCAAAGCATTTTGAGACACACTCTGATTTTCATTAACATTTGAAGAGGACGCCATGGAAATGAAAAAGCAGGGGAATTGGTTTCAGAGCACGTCAAAAAGTTTAGGCCATACAGCAAGACTATAATGACATGAGGGGCTGTCCCATCTTCCTCGTAGACGTTGGGACTTCAATACACAAGTTGATTCAAATGGCAGCAACTCGCGTGGGCCAGTTTCTGGTCCGCGTCGAAATGATCCACTATAAAGGAAAGGATCTTTTATAGGTTTATGGGTTTGCAGATGGATGGCTTACAGAGTAATATGGGATTATCATGTATTCTTTGTGAGAGACACTTAACTACACTGTAAATTACAAATGAGGTGTACATATCTTGTTTCTTTCTAGGATTTGAACTTGTGAATATAATGACAAATGGGATGTCACTTTTTAGGGCCCAAGAGAGTAATGTGGGACTATCTTGTATTCCTTGTGAGAGGCACTTAACTGCACTACAAACTACAAATGAGGTGTACATATCTTACTTCTTGTGGGATTTGAACTTGTGAATATAATGACAAATGGGATGTCACCTTTTAGGACCCAAGACTTCTAATTGAGGGGTACATGTGGACCAGTTTGTGGACCGTTAGGAAAATTATCTACTACTCATGAGCATTGTTTGAATATAATAACAAATTTTATGCAATCAAGACTTCTAATTGAGGGTTTCGATTGACATCTAGTGAGTGTTTATGGTTTGACTTTTCAACTTTATCTAAGAAGAGGCACGAGTTATACTAGTTACTGATTAGAATCATAAATTTAATATGCAAACATGTTCTTTCTACCATCATTATTTTTCTCTTGGCATCGACATTCACCTTATTTCCTTGAAAATGTGTCTAAGTGTTGAGTTTTGACCCATTGAGCCATCAATGGTTCCCTTGTTGAACGATCATTTGTTAAACCTTGATTTCTGATAGTTTGAAGAATCAAAGTAGCTAAGTATTATGTTATCGAGTTATTAGGCGATTTGGGTTTCTCCCAATATTCTACCTTTGTTGAGCATTTTGATTCCTTGATCCCAATGCTAAAGTTGTTAAAATCCCTAAGTGTTCCTTGTTGGACTTTTGGGCTATCGACTTTTCCCTCCTATTTATATTGGTAGATTTTGAGAGATATCTTTGATCCTTAATCCAAAAAAAATTCCTTATTCCTTTTTAAATTCTTCTAAGTCCTTTATACTTTTGGGCTTTCCCTTGCCTCCACAACTCCCCTTCCATTCTCAAAAGTCCAAAGCTTCACATTTTCTCTAATAACATCATAATGAGGTCATCCATACCAACCGATTCCCCTCTATGTTGACATCGCCTTGCATTCTTCTCTTGACGATGGCAGTGGACTTATCCTTAGACAGTATTTTATCTTCCCCTTCCTCATTAGCAAGCATTGTGATGGATTATCAATGGTCGATGTTGGACAAGGGATTGTCTTGTTAACGCATCATGATCTTCTTCTTAGGTTGCTTAGTATGTAGCACATGGTGGACCAAGCTTGATGCCCTATTGTAAAGATATTGTTATGATATCAATAAATTTAGTGATCATATCCCAGGACTAATGGTTAGGGTATTAATCAATGGGCTAATACTTAGTTGATAAGCTATAGGAAGCCCTAAAATGCATGAGCTCTTCCACCTACCACTTTGTAATATCATTTATGCATATAACTACTAGATATCAACTAAAGGATGCAATGAAAAGGTATTGAACACATTTTTAGCATGGATCTAAGAGAAAAAAGAGTTCTAATACCTCATTTATTTTTTACAAACTCCCTTCCATTAGATCACCACCTCTAAGACTCAATTGTAATCAACTTTGTGTGCATTTTCAACGCATGAATCATCAATACTTAAGAATAGTAGGGGTTATAATAATGTTATTTCATGCCTCTTAGCGGTCAAATTAGATTTATAAAGGACGCACACTTGCATGATATTGGATGTGGTCATGAATAGGGTTTCCTCCTACACCACGACCTAATGACAACTTGTATACCTTCTTGTTGAGGGTATATCGACTTTTGGACTTCATTTTTTATAAGAGAAAGAGGATAAGATTATCTATACATTCACTCTAACTCTCCTATTATAGATCTCTATTTCTCTCTTCCTCTATCGCCCTCTTGATCCTCTCTTTATCTCTTTTATTTGTATCTCTCTACCTTTATCTCCCTATCTCTCTCCTTATCCCATTGTATTACTCTCCATTCATCTCTCTGACTCAATCTTTATTTCTCTCTCTATCTCTTTCTATCCATAAATTTATTTACCTCTATCTCTCTATCTATCCATCTTTCTACCTATATCTTTCCTTATCCCTCTCTATATCTCCCTCTATTTATATCTGTCCCCCTCCCCCTCTATTTATTGAGCTATCTCTAGCTCTCTCCCCCTTCTATCTCTCCCTCTCTACCCATCTCATTCCCTTGCTACCCCTCTTCTCTCTCTATCTCTCCTCTACCTACCTCTCTCTATTTCTCTTATTCCTCTATATCTTTCCCTTTCTCTATCTATCCCCATGTATCCCTACCTTGCTCCCTCCCTATCCCCTTTATCTATCTCTTTATATCTCTACCTCTCACCCTTTCTCTTGCCATCTCTCTCTCTCTCTCTCTCTCTCTCTCTCTCTCTCCCTCTCTCTCATCATCTCTCTCTCTCTCTCTCTCTCTCTCTCCTTGTCTCTTTGTATCTCTCCCCTCTCTTGAGAAAATGGTGTATCATAGTACAAATTTTCTTCCTCGCAAACTTCTCTTGTTGCTTATTACATTTTCAAAATTTGAAACGATTTTTTTTTCACTTTACCTAAAAATCTTATACAATTAAATAATTTAAGATTTATTGATAAATTTAGAACACTTCTCAATCACACTCAAGGTAAAATAAATTTTAGTGGAAAGCTCTATAACATTTGGAAATTTGAGCCTTTACAGTTCATGTATTTGACCTTTGAATGATGCAGTTATTACATAGCCTAGCTATTCCGTACATTCACACATTTAATGATCAAGCCCTTAAATAATTTACTAAACTGCAATACAAGATCAAGCAACACCAAAATTATTTGGCAGGAAACTACACTGCAATGCAGCCCTTGTTAGTAAGTGGCCGAGACTAATTTTCAATGAACCATCTGAATGCCCTCTTCAAACCCCCTCTCCCTTGGATAAATTCATCCATAAACTCAGCCCCCAATTTTTATAAGAACTACACTGCAATACAGCCCTTGTTAATAAGTGGCCGAGACTAATCTTCGGTGAACCATCTGAATGCCCTCTTCAAACCCCTTTCAATCAGTTCATCGATGGGCTCATCTCCAGATTGTTCAACCTTATCTAAGTACTCATTCACAGACCCTTCAACCCTATCTACGCATTTAGTTACGGAACCTTCAACCCTATCCAAGCACACATTCACAGACACTTCAACCCTGTTTAAGCACTTACTTACAGAGCCTTCAACTTTTTCAACCATTGATGAAATAATTTCATCTGAGCATTCACTCGCAGACTCTTCAACGTCCTGCTCAGAATTTTCAGATTCTTCATCTGTGTCAGCCAGCAGACGAGACATGTGTTCATCCGTTCTGATTAGAAATCTGGCTATTTTCACTGGAAATCCATCCCTGGTCTGCAGTGCCTCGTTGCAAATACTTTTCAGCAGCCTCCCTTCAGCACTAAACATTTGCAAGGAAACAAAAACCAAAATGGAAAACAGATCAGTCAGCAGCAATACATCTTTCCAAATGAGACAATTCATAATCTGAAAGAAGTAAAGAAGTAAAAAACAGGGCAAAAATGGCATTTGATTGATACCCACATGTCATCATTAACAACATGGCCGGAGAGAAACGAAATGTCATGAAGCGCCGTTTTCCATTCCTCAATCTTCTCAGAACCAAATCTTCCCTTCGTTTCATGCTCAGAAAATGCATCTGCATAGATTCCTTTGCCTTGAATAACCCATCGAGCATCGGAAGGCTCCACATGATAGAAAATAGGAATGATTTTGGTGCCCGTTCTGAGCATAAATGTTAGCTCGTCCAAACACCAGGATGACTGGGCATAGTTGTGGGACAAAATAGCAATATGAAGAGAAGCACTACTCATAGCCTCTTGTATTGCTGATGGTATGACAACGCCTGGTTCAAGCACTTCTACATCAAGAAAAGGGCGTAATCCAATGGCATCAAGAGCATAGTAGATGTTGCTTGCAAGTTTGTGTTTAACATCAGGTCCACGATGATTAATAAATACATCACAGGGAACTCTATTTGTCATTGCTGGGTAAGATCCAGACGTAAATCCAATTTCCTGAAAAGCATTTTGAGACGCACTCTGATTTTCGCTAACATTTGAAGAGGACGCCATGGAAATGAATGGGACAGGGAAAAGGCAGGGGAATTTGTTTCAGAGCAGATCGACAAGGTTAGGCCATACAGCAAAACTATAATGACATGAGGGGCTGTCCCATCTTCCTCCTAGACGCGGATTGACCGCTTCAACACACAAGACGAGTCAATTTGGTAGCAACCCGCGTGGGCCAGTTTTGGGGTCCGCATGGAAATAATCCACGCAAGGATCTTTTGTAGTTTCTATATGGGTCTATAGATGGTTTATCCACACAAGAATCTTTTGTAGCTTATGATGTTTGTATATGGGTCTATAGATGGCTTAAGTAATATGGGATTACTATGTACTCCTTGCAAGAGGCACTAACTGCACGAGATGCATATACCTTACTCCTGTGGGCTTTGAACTTGTGAATATAATGACAAATGGGATGTCACCTTTTAGGACCCAAGACTTCTAATTAAGGGGTACATGTGGGCCAGTTTGTGGACCGTTAGGAAAATTATCTACTACTCATGAGCATTGTTTGAATATAATAACAATTTTTATGCAATCAAGACTTCTAATTGAGGGTTCTGATTGGCATCTAGTGAATGTTTGTGGTTTGACCTTTCAACTTTATCTAAGAAGAGGCAAGAGTTGTACTACTTACTAGTTAGAATCATAAATTTAATATGCAAACATGTTCTTTGTACCATCATTCTTTTTCTCTTGGCATCGACATTCACCTTATTTCCTTGAAAATGTGTCTAAGTGTTGAGTTTTGACCCATTGAGCCATTAGTGTTTCCCTTGTTGAACGATCATTTGTTAAACCTTGATTTCTGAAAGTTTGAAGAATCAAAGTAGCTAAGTATTAAGTTATCGGGTTATTAGGCCATTTGGGTTTCTCCCAATATTCTACCTTTGTTGAGCATTTTGATTCCCTGATCCCAATGCTAAAGTTGTTAAAATCCCTAAGTGTTCCTAGTTGGGCTTTTGGGCTATTGACTTTTCCCTCCTATTTATATTAATAGATTTTGAGAGATATCTTTGATCCTTAATCCAAAAAAAATTCCTTATTCCTTTTTAAATTCTTCTAAGTCCTTTATACTTTTGGGCTTTCCCTTGCCTCAATAACTTCCCTTCCATTCTCAAAAGTCCAAAGCTTCACCTTTTCTCTACTAACATCATGATGATGTCATCCATACCGACCAATTCCCCTCTATGTTGACATCACCTTGCATTCATCTCTTGATGATGGTAGTGGACTTATCCTTAGACAATATTTTATCTTCCCCTTCGTCATTAGCAAGCATTGTGATGGATTATCAATGGTCGATGTTGGACAAGGGATTGTCTTTTTAACGCATCATGATCTTCTTCTTAGGTTGCTTAGTATGCAGCACATGGTAGACCTAGGCTTGATGCCCTATTGTAATTGTTATGATATCAATAAATTTAGTGACCATATCCCAGGACTAATGGTTAGGGTATTAGTCAATGGCCTAATACTTAGTTGATAAGCTATTGGAAGCCCTACAATTCATGAGCTCTTCCACCTACCACTTTGTAATATCATTTATGCCTATAACTACTAGACATCAACTCAAGGATGCAATGAAAAGGTATTGAGCACATTTTTAGCATGGATCTAAGAGAAAAAATAGTTCTAATACCTCATTTATTGTTTAAAAACTCCCTTCCATTAGATCACCACCTCTAAGACTCCATTGTAATCAACTTTGTGTGCATTTTCAACCCATGAATCATCAATGCTTAAGAATAGTAGGGGTTATAATATTGTTATTTCATGCCTCTTTGTGGTCAAATTAGATTTATAGAGGACGCACACTTGCATGATATTGGATGTGGTCATGAATAGGGTTTCCTCCTATACCGCGACCTAATGACAACTTGTATGCCTTCTTGTTGAGGGTATATTGACTTTTGGACTTCATTTTTGATAGGAGGGAGAGGATAAGATTGTGGATTGGAGATCAGAAATATCGTGGAGAGAAGAATCATATAGAAAAGGTGGAGTTTTCATAATTCCAAATTTGGATATTAGAATTTTGATATTGTAATGATTTGTATTTATCCCAAATTGTAATAATATTTGTAACTTTATCCCAGTTGCATGACTTAAACACAAAAATCCGATCCATTTGACACTCTCATTGGTCTACCTCTATTGAATATTTGTTAATGGAAAAATCAACCTTTGCTAAATGTTTGCATGTCTATGGTGTGCATTTATGGATGTGTACTATTTAGTTGGCCAACTAGAAGACTATAAAATCCATATAAAGCCTTTTGTAAGGTATTTGTTCAACACAATAAAGGAAAAGTACGGGAATGCTCATTAATTACTAAATAGACTCAATGTTTTGCAACTATCAATTTTTTTGAATGTATGTATAGAGCATAGCTTGCTTGTGCATTCTAAAAGGCACAATCATTTGTGGTTTATTGATTAAGATGTCACCTTGGTCTTAGTTATTGCATGTTTGATTAAATTCAAAAGCTATATTACTCAAATGGATAAAGACGTTAGTTGGGTACTAGTTTTCTATCCCCATCATCCTCAACACACTCAAAATAGACCAACAAAAACATCTTTTTGGTCCTATAAATTTAGTATTTTTCAACTACAATGTCTACATGTTCATAACATCAAAAGGCATTATTATAAAATGCATTCATTGACTGTTATATGATAGATCATCTATTTCAAGAAGTTACTTAACGTTGAATCTCCCAAACCAACATACACACACGAAGTAACAACTGATATCGAGGTGCACTATGTGAGGAGTATGGTTTGTGTCAAGATGAATGTTGTTCTCCTATAGTAATATCTATCATAGTACCTTAGAGAAAACCCCTTGGTTTTGTAGAGCCAAAAAATGAGGTCTTATCCACCTCAATAATTGTCTTTTAGATCCCCAACCTAAATATAGGTTTGTTGTAATCTTCCTAGGTTTGACACCTTTGGCACATGGGAGATTATTAGTAATTAGGGATTCAGGGCCTACAAATCAGATCACCAAAAGGTCCCTTTCGCTTTTCCCTTTTTGACACCACTTTATGTAGTTATCCTAGGTGCATGGCTTAAGAACAAGATTGTGATCAATTTGATACTGATCAATTCTTGAATTAGATTGGCATTTAGAAACATCATCTTACTTATGCTTTGAACATCACCAAATATCTTTGTTTCTTCTACCAATTCAAGATTACACTTGCAAGCTTGATCCAATTCAAGGCCACAAGTGTGGCTTTGACCCACTTTATCCAATTTTAAAATCAATGTTGATTTTAAGCCAGCTTAGTTCCAATTAGTTGTTATTTGATAACTCCTATGCCAAAAAGTTCAAACTATGCCTATAGCACATGCATAAAGGACCTCAATCCTAAGGTCATTTATCATTGGCAAAAATCAATCAGTCATGATCCACTACTATCCACTATCACATCAAAAAGGACCACTTAACAATCACACCTCTATCGTAGTTTTATTTTTGTGTAAATCATTTTGATTACATCAGTTCTTGTATTAGCAAATACCAAAGCCTAGTCCTTACACTAGGTTTCTCCATCCATTGTACTTTAGCAATTATATCAAGTTTAAAGCACTTGGCATCATTGTACTACACATTATTAGCCATTTATGCATTCTTCACATCCAGTACTTGGTGTGTCTTCTAACATTTTTCAAAATAGTTTTCTATCGACAATGCTTCACTAAGGCACAAATTTGGAAGCTAGTGGGCTTCTCGTTCCCAACATAAGAAGCTCTAATAATAGTTTTCAACCACCAAGCCTTCCATTTTTTGAGTTTCGGTACATGATAACATTTATTATAAGAACTAGAGATTTAAGGACTTCATCATGGCTACATTTTTCAAGTCAAAGGTGTGCTAGTGAAATTAAGAATCATACCTAAACCTTGATTAAAGTTTACACATTAATTCATATTTCATAAAGTGCATTCACTTATATTATCTATTTACATACACAACCTCAAAATATTAACAACACTAATAATTTATCATTAAATTAATTGATTGATTAAATTAAATATTTTAAGAAGATTATTTTCTCCTTTTCAAGTATCTATCAATAAAAATTATTAAATTTAACATAGCTATGGGAAGAGCACCAATAGTCGTGCAAGTCAAATAACTGTGCACTCCTTGTGAACCCAACCATTGTGTTACTAACTTTAAAGAAACCGAAAAATTGATAATTTATATCCCATTAATAAATTTCACATGTACCAATAGTTGCTCACTTTTTAGCATTTTTGCTCCATAATTGACCCATTTGTGCACTACTACTTGGGGCATTTATACACATCTATTGGATCATTTGTGCATAAATATTGGCAATTTTAAGTGCACAGTTATTGAGACATCTTTAAATAGGCATCAAACAACACCTTGAAATGTGTACGTTTTGACCCTTACGTATACTCAAGCGTATCTGGATATTACCTAAAAGTCACATACAAAGATAACCAAAAAAATTCTTTGAAATCCATTATACTGTTCGAGAAGAGAAGTTAACTATGATGACTCTTCCCCTACTAAAACTCATTACTCACGAAAGCGCTGGATGGTCGTTTCCCAGTTAGACCAATGGAGAGATTTAAATTAGGACTGCTCCTTGCCTTCTCCGTTTTAAGACCTCTAGAGGTCATCATTCACTCTCGGATATACCCCGAAAGACTTGTCTCGTTTCAGTCCCCATGATATTAACAATGAGATCTTAGATATTTACTCCCTTTTCACACTATGGCTGCTTCAATTATTCTCACGCCCTCCACACCCATTATTCGAATCAACCAAATCAACCACAGAACCACTGGATATTATAACCCGACTGTAATAGCAGGAAGCCCACAAATTAGTTATGCTCTCAAATCCTCATCCCCATGCCTAAATAACCTTGGGAGGAGACATGTTCTATTATCATCCACATTTCCTGCACTGCTACTAAGCTTGGCTTTCTTCCCCGGCATCGCTACAGCTGAAACAGTGAACACCAGAGGAAATGAGCTTATAGAGAGTAAGTTCCTTATACATTATGTCTTTTTTCTTCAAATACCCACAGAAAAAAGTACATTACTTCTACATGCTAGGGTGCATAATTTGAACACGAACTGTTGCTTTTATAGTCTGGATGATTGTTTGTGTTATTCGTTTTATTTTATTTGTTTCCTTTAAATGATGAAGGGGTTGCAGCGAATTGTGTTTAGCACAAGGGCAATTCGGTTTACTGCGTAGCGAATAGGTGGGGGTTTGTTAATATGTGGTCATGGTTTTGAATTACATGGACCTATTTTAAATGTTAACCATATGACACAGTACGAGCATTGATTCTGTGTACATACTCTGAAAGGGGAATATCAGGCCTAAATGACCTTGAGGAAAGTAAAGATTATTGGAAGGTTTAGTTTTGAATGGCGATTTGCAGCATAGATTCATATAAACCTAGGGCTATTAGTTTCAGTGTTCTTGCAAGGAAGGTATTTTTATGGTCTGTTTTCTTGCTAAGTTTTTGACAAATTTTTCAAGAAATCAAACTTGCTAATGATCAGCTTTTGCACAATTCAACTTATCATCTAAGATATACATAATATCACTGCATTGGCCACAACATGCATTTCTTAAGACCAAAGTCTACTTATTTCCTCAAAATTAATCCAACCATTCTATGATTGTTAAAAAGTTTTCAACTCTTAGAATTGTCCCTGCTTCCATACTTTGTCCACTCCTTAAGACCTTTCCCTGCCCCTATCTCATTATACTAGGCTTTCATACTAGGTCTAATATGGCCAAGAGATCAGTTCCCATGTTCTTGCACTTATTGTGATTTCCATCTGTGGATCTCCTTCTACCTCTAAACCTATAAATGTAGATGGTGTCTTCTCTAGGTCGAAGAGGTGTCAATTTTAAAGGCTTTTCACCCATTATGATGGTATGTGCATACGTGGATCTATCACGACCTAGAGATGTTAACTCCAATGCTCTTGCACCCATTGTGTTTGCCATCTTCGGTCCCATTAAACTTACCCCTACCTCTGTAGACATGAAGGTAGATGTGTCTAACCCAGTTCAAATATGACCCAATAAGAATTAACTCCAGTGTACTTCCACCCATTGTGTTGGCCTTTGTGAAGCCTCTTCCTGGTCTCCAACTCCAATTCGCATGAATGTCAATGTGCCTATCTACACAAGCCAAAAGGTATACAAGTGGATTAGCATGGGAATTCTTAGCTTGAATATATGTTGGACATTTTCTTCACAACAGCAAGATGGGTTGGCTAGCCTCCAAATCCATGAATATATGTTTTTCAATGTTTTATAATTTTGAAAAAATAAAATGAAATGGCTGACATTGAATTTGCATGTACAACAGAGCTTTTAGAGAGGTCCAAAGCCAACAAGGCTAAATATGACAAGGAGGTGAGAAATTCAATCTGTTTTTTTCATTTTTCTCGTGTTTGTGTGCGCCTATCTCTTTGAGATAAAGTGAAAGTGGAGGCAGAGGAAGGTGACTGTTATGGAATCTCCTCTTACATCTGACCTGCATTCTGTGACATATTGCAGAGGCTAGATGATTACTATAAGCGTAACTACAAAGAATACTTTGAATTTGTTGAAGGAACCCTTAGAAACAGGAAGGGGGATTTGTCTGAGGCTGAGAAAGGCATTATAGAATGGCTTAAGAAAAACAGATGAGAGGATTGTTCAGAAGTTTGGAACTTCATGATTGATTCCAACATCCGTATGTTAGAAATCATTACATTGTCTGGGTGCAGCAACTATGCAAACCTACTTTTCAGCAAGCAGTAGATATTCATGAAAATCTTATTTTTGTGCAAGCAAGTTATCATGAAATAACTGGGATATTTTGGATAAATATATATACATTCTCTTAATTGTTCTTTTCAAATCTCCACTTGCAGGTTTAATGAATAAGACAGTGAAGGGTTTTTCTTTTTTTCTCCAGTTTTATAAATACAAATTCCTATGGAGTTAGGCATGACCTCAGATGATACATCTGCAGACAGCAAGGATAGAATGCTGTCAATTGGATATAATGGGCAACTCAAGTCTCATATAATCTAATAAGTTCTGCTGTACATTCCATTTTGTCATCTTTTGTGATGGAAAATTAATTTGCTATCATTACCTATTTTGAGTTGCATAAAAAATCTGAATGCCTGTAAATTCCAGTTCTTGTGTTTTAAGCTACTGCTCTTTTAATATGCAGCCGCTCAATTATGATTACCAAGAGTTTATAAAGCTTTGTGGGTTGTCTGCTACTCCTTGTTTAACATGCAATTAAGTGTTGTAAGCTGAGTTCCCTAGGTGGAAAACCCCAGCTTATGAACTCAGTTATGCAGTTTTACCTCAAAGTTGGAAAGCACAGTTTTATATGAATTCGGTTTGCCATAAGTGCCACACTATAACTGTTCAAAGCAAGCCCAATTCATCTGTGAACATAAATTATGTTTATCTAGGCTGTTTAAGATCTATCTGACTAAAGTCATTCAAGCACATTGGATTTTCTAATAGATCTAGGCTTAACACTACATAGTACATATACTTACATTTTGAGAAAAGACTAGATTGCTCGAACATACTCCAATCAATCATTTTTTGTTTTACCTCAGGCTGACCTACACGTACATTTTAAGAAAAGATTCAATTGCTCTAATACAAACCTTTGTGAGCCAAACTCTTGCAGAAAGTGGTTAACCAATTGTTTTTATTTTATGTTGGGCTGATCTCAAATTCGGGGTCAAATTGGTTTAGTTTCAGTTCTTGGGAGACTCTCTAAGTGATTCTCACTGAAAGGCATTTGTATCCAACTGTATTTTCTTAGTAGAAGCTGTTGGAGGATTTCAAGGTGGGGATTTCGGCATTAATGCTTGTTGTCTGTATTTGGTGCTCCCCTTTATTTATTGTTATTATGTTATTCCAAAATATTACTTCTTTTTTGTATTTTATGGATAGTTTGGCAAGACAAACTAGTGACATTTCAAACAAGAGATTTAAAATTTTTGTCAGAGTTATGTAAGAGTTGGTATAGAGTGTTTTATATCATGTAACTGTGGCAGAAGATGTAGCCACCCAAGATCTATGACCTTCAATTAAAGCACATGATAGATTAAACATGAGAGAATAATGCTATTCCATCAAAAAAGGCAAACGATAGATTACTTACAATGAATTAGAATACAAAAGGAAACCCTTAATTATATATACAAGGTGAGATGGAATTACAAAGATTATGACATGTATCTTAATCTTATGATTTGAGACATTAAGTGTTAAAAATCTTATGTGTACTATTCTAATTGTCTCATCTCTTGTTTAGGTTTTTCTAAGTATTGTGAATGTTTCCATATGTGTTACAGTGTGGATTTGAGGTAGATGATTCCCTCAATATACTCTTACGTTGTGTTCACAAATGAAAGTAATAGCAATATTTAGATATTCTTGAAAATTTACTCTAGGATTTTGGAGGCGCTCTGCAACCTATATGGATCCAGGGAGGATGCCCTGTCACCTTCCTCAGATTTCGAATCAGTCTGTTGGCGCCTGCCTGTGAGGTCATTGTGGTGTCCTTTCGTGTGATGTGTGTCCTCTTCCTCATGTTTCTCTTTTTTTTTTTGCCTCTTGTTTGTTTTGGTTGTGCTTTCGTTATTTTCTTTTCCTTTCGGCTTTGTTTTCCCTTGTGCCAAACTGCCTCTAGATTTAGGCTCGTTTGTGTCCCTGCATTGAAGTCACTCGTGCGAGTTTGATGGGGAGTATGTGCAATGAAGATCCCTCTCGGAAGAATGATGAGAATGGTATCATTAATAATGAAGGAGATTTGGGTGATGAGTTCAACATTCCGCAGAAGAAAGAGCATGAAAAACTCTCGTACAAGGCAGTGGTCTTAGAGGATTCGACCACCATTTGTCTGCCTTCTGCTTGTTTTAATGGATCCTTTTGCAGGCCCGAGTGCATGGACACAGAGACCACCGTGCGAGGATTCGCAGCCAATGGAGATAGACGTGAACTCGAGGATGATAGAGCGGCGAACGACCCCGGAGGAGGAGGAAATGGTAAGTCTCATCCTCTCGGATTGAAAACCCTCTCCCTGTCGCCTAATGAGGATATGGTTAAAGCTATTAGAGCCGAGCAAGCTCGGTTAAGAAATATTGCAGTTTTCTTTGTTTGCATGGATAGAGTCGTTACCATCGAGGAAGTTTTTTCATGACTAGATTGCTAATGTGTGGCTAAAAAACTAGGGGTTCATGTTAACTTTTGCAGAATGATTCAGAAGGGATTGTTTGTAATTTTCTTTGAATCTCATAATATGCAAGATAGAGTTTTAAAAAAGAACTTTTGGAATGTCGGGCGTTCTCTGTTTAGGGCTTTCCCTTGGTCCCCCAAAGGGAATGCAGAGTAGGTCATTACTCGTTCCTCCCCTAACTGGGTTGAAATTGAAAATTTGCAGCCAAAATTTGGCCCTTTATCTCTCATATTTTGAAGCCCCTGGGCTCCGTCCTGCAAATCGAGGGTTCGAGAACTACTCTCCCCCATTTGAATGCTCAGGCACTTGTTGCTCTAGACCTCGAAATTGTGTTTCCCAACATAATTTCTATAGAAATTGAAGGGGATAATTATAATTGGGAAGTGTCCTTGCTAGGGAATTTGGGGGCTTGTTTTTTCTGTAAGAATAATGGACATGTAAGAAAAGATTGCCCTTCTTTGAAAAAATCTCCTAATGCTAACTTCAATATTGATGATAACACTAAGCTGAGGAGTGAGAATAGCAGAACGCCAAATGTTTCTTCCTCCTCGAAAGAGGGGGTCTCTGTGGTCGTGGATACTCATATGGATTTAGGCCAAGAGACTGTTAAATCTGGCTTAGAATGCCCTATTGGCGATAGTAATGGCAATAGATTTGTTAGCCTCTCAAATCCCTTATTTGAGGATGAGTATGAGGTTGTTCAAGCCTCAGGCATAAATGATCCCTCCAAGAATCTTGGCGGGTGTCAATCAGTACATTTTGACCCTCCTTCCCCTACCAAGGAGGGGTTGTGAATCCTTCTCTCCAACCTAGGCTAAATGCCCAACAAATTGCTCTTGCTAGTATTAAGGAGAAGGTCGATCGTCTCAGAACTGCCACCCCTAGTCCCATCCAACTTGAGGGTGAGTAATCCCTTACCTGGTATCATGAACTCCACGGTGATCGGCTCAGTTGATAAACATATTGTTCCCTTTGCCAGTGATAATGAACAGTTCATTGAAGTGGTTAGTTAAAAAATGAGGAAGAAAAGAAAAACATCTGATAGACAATCTCTTTCCAATGAGAATAGCAAGAAAGCTAATGAGGTTCCTTAATGTTTTAATAAATTATACAAGAATCAGAAACCACCCTCCAAATAAATGTTTATGATGATGCACATACATAGTTGGAATGTTAGGGGCTTGGAGATGTCTGATAGAAAATATGTTGTCAGAAAATGGTGTAATGGCATAAAGGAAAAAGACATCATATGTCTTCAGGAGATCAAGGTGGTGGGGTTCTAGGCTTATACTATGTTGAGATTTTTGTGGGAGCAAGCCATAGGGTTTCATTCCAATCATGAGAGGGGCAAAGGTGACACTGCCATTATGGTTGGCCCCAAGTGGGCTGATAAGATCATTTCTAATGGAATCTCCCCCTGTCAAAAAGCCTTGTGGGTTACCTTTAAGGAGAAAGATTATGTTTTTGGCATATGCAACATCTATGCAGCTAATGACTACAGAGACAGAGCTAGACTCTGGGATTGGCTAACAACTGGATTGCCTAATGCACACTGGAATTTTGTGGGAGATTTTAACATGATTGAAAATGGCGATGACAAAAGTGGAGGTATTAAACATTGTTGGAAAGGGAATGAACAATTATTTTGGTCCAAATTCAAAAGATGATTTAATTTGATTGACCCCATGGAGAGAAGGAAAAGATCATCCGGTGTTATTTGGTTTACTTGGTGCAACAACCAAAGTGGTAAACAAAGAATGTACTGTAGATTGGATAGATGTTATGTTGATGTTTCATTCTTCTCTTTCCACCCTCAGAGGGGTCAAGCTCCCATTTGTGTTTCCCCTGCTAGTATCTCAGATCATTCTCCTATCTCTTTCTCTGTTGATTTGGACCTGGATCCCTCGGTTGTTAGACCTAAAAGTGCTATTGTCTTCAAACTGAATGTCTCCCTGCTGAATGATGAGGATAATGCAGATGCTATCTTGATGGTCTCTCAACTGACTAAATATTGTTCACCCCATCTTAGACCAAGGGAG
The DNA here is from genome assembly GCF_030272615.1 of Cryptomeria japonica. Classification (NCBI taxonomy): domain Eukaryota; kingdom Viridiplantae; phylum Streptophyta; class Pinopsida; order Cupressales; family Cupressaceae; genus Cryptomeria; species Cryptomeria japonica. The sequence goes on along the minus strand of NC_081407.1, from coordinate 318,542,644 downwards.
CAGTGGGAGAAACTTACTTCATCCTGGAAGGAATTGTTTCAGATTATTGGAAAGAAGAATGCTATAGATAGGGCTAAGGAGGAATCATTTCTTCAGACCAGGCTTAATGAAATTGAGCAGGATTTACAGAATAAGGGAAATGATCTTAGGTTGGAAGGAGAGTTGTCTTCAGTGAAGAACCTCTTAAAGAAGTTGCAGAATTTCAAGATTAAAGGGCAGAAGGTTAGAGCTCGGATGAACTGGATCAAAGGGGGAGATAAGGGGGAGATAAGGGGTCCAGTTATTTTTTCAATCTTATCAGAGCCAAGAATAAGAGAGAACTTATTGAAGATATCCAGGTCAATAATGATATCACTAATGATCCGGTAGCTATCAAAGAGGCTTTTTTCAGTTTTTATAGCAGTCTCTTCTCATCTAAGCATGGGGATGGTAATCAGAAGGCTTTAGAGAAATGTGTAGGGCTAATCCCTAAGAAAATATCTAGCGAAGATGCCAAGGCTCTGAGCCATAAGATCTCTTTGGAGGAAATCAAAAGCTCACTCAATTCACTAGCTAATGGTAAATCTCCATGATTAGATGGTTTACCTGTTGAGTTTTACAAGAAGCACATAGAATGGATAAGTTACTTTTGAGTCTATACGAGGATGTTTTTCCACAGAGGTCCCTTGGAGCTATTATAAATAAGGGTGTTATCAAGCTGCTTCCAAAAGGTGGTGATAAGACACTAGTTAAAAATTGGAGACCTATCACCTTACTGAATACCTCATATAAAAACATTGCAGAAGTACTAGTAAGGAGAATTGCTGGACTTCTAGACAAGTTCATTTCTGCCACACAGACTGGATTTATAAAAGGTAGATACATTCTGGAAAATCTGGTCACCAGTTGGGAGGCTATGCATTGGGCAAAAGCTGATAATCAAGAAGTTGCAATGGTGTTACTGGACTTTAAGAAAGCATATGATAGAATAGAATGGCCATTTGTCAAGGGAATGCTTCAAGCATTTGGTTTCCCCCCATATTTTTGTAAATGGATAGATATTCTTTTTAAAGACTCTTCCACAGTTGTTGAGATTAATGGCGATAGGTCTAAAGCCATCCCATTAAGGAGATCTATAAGGCAAGGGTGCCCTATTGCCCTAGCCCTATTTGTCATTGCTGCAGATGCTCTCTATTACATTCTAAGGGCCCCGAAACTTGGACCCTCTATCAAAGGGCTTACTCTTCCGAATGATGATATTCAGATTAATGCTCAATTTGTTGATGATATTGCCTTATTCCTAACTCTGTCTGAGGATAATTTTGATAACGCCATGAAAAGACTTCAATTCTTCTACTTGGCTTCTGGAGCGAAAATAGCCCCTCACAAATCCACTATCCTTGGATGGTCCAACAATCCCCCAAATTGGATCACAGGTAAAGGATGGCAATGGGCAGGACCAAACCATATTGTAAGGTACTTTGGTATTCCCTTTGCCATTAATCCGGCTAGTCAAGATATGTGGCAATGGTTGTATGCTAAAATTGAAAAGAAACACTTTAAATGGCAGACCCACATGCTTTATCTGGCTGGCAGAGTGCAGATTGTTCAAAAGGTTTTATCTTCCCATCATATTTGTTGTGCCTCTGCATGGGTGTTTGTGAACGATCAGACTAATAAACTTGAAAAGATTATGAGGGACTTCCTTTGGTCTGATGGGATGTGGCACAAGAAGAGACACTGTGTGAATTGGTATTAGTGTTGCAGACCTAAAAACATGGGGGTCTGGGTATCAAGGATATTCGGGCTCATGGGATTGCCCTAGCATCCAAATGGATTGTAAAAGCCCTATATGGCAATGAACCTTGGAAGGTGCTAATAAGAAACAATATTGAATGGTCGGTTGTTAAGAAAGGCAAAACATGGAGGAATATCCCCTTATGTGCTATTGTACTTAGGGACAATAGCATGAAAGTGTTTGGTTCTAGTGTTTTTGCATCACTTTGGAAGGCATGGTCATAGGTAAGGAGGTTACTACCTTCTAAGGATGCAATAGGAAGTTCTCTGACATATGTTGTTGTGGATAGATCTATTTGGTGGGGTGTGAATCTCAACAACAAACCCCTTGCTTTGACTCAAAGTTGTTCTGCTCAGATATGGAATGAGAAAGGTATATCCCTGATTAGTAATGTACTGATTGATAACTGGCTTGGCTCTTGGATTGAGATCAAATCTAAATATGAGATTCCGGCTTCACAAAAGAAAACTTATTCTCTCATTGGTAAGGCTACAAGGTGTTTCTTTCCTAGTAAGATCCTGGATACTTACTCTTTCTTGAAGCGGCTTAAGTGGCTGGATGGCTCCCCATTTTTGGAAATCTCTACTAAGAAGATTTATATGATGTTAAAAGAGGATGACTCCATCTTCTCTAGAGTCAATCAAGGTTGGGGTTGTGAATGGCCTAAGTCTAGATGGCAGTTTGTTTTTTATTTCTTTCGGCATTCTCTCATTGAACCTAAGAAATCTTGTTTTAGATGGCTCCTCCTGCTAAGAAAACTTGTTGTTGGCTCCTTTTTGTCTGCTAAGGGTCTCATGTCTGTTAACTGTGATGTGTGTGATATGCAAGTCCTTTGAGCATTTGTTTTTTGAGTGTGAATATGCCCAGGGTGTGTAGTCTATTTTTCTTGGTCCTTCTCTTGGTTGGAATCACAAGCCTAGCCTTTCTTGGAGTGAGGTCCTTGCCAGCTTTGTAGAGTCATTTGATTTTAAGATGAACTGGTTCTGGTTTGTCCTATCTTGTGAAGTGTTATGGTTTTTGTGGAAGGAAAGAAATGGAGAGGTCTTTCAAAACTAGAAGAGGAGGCTTACTGAGTTTAACAATAAACTCAAACATTTCTTTATCATGTCACAGGTCTCTGTTGTTATGGAGTTATCTAAAGATAGATTTATGACTTTGATTCGTGAGGGTGTCCTATAGATCTATAAGGAGGATATTCAATTTGTTCATTACTTCAGAAAGCATATGGATATGTTGCAGCTGAAGAAGATCGAGGCTTTGACCTAGTACATGAGAAAGCTCAAGCTTGAAGACTCAGATGGATAACAGTGATCAGGGTGGTTCATTTTTCTACTTACCATACAACCAATGAGGCACTCTGTAGTAATCTCTTATATGTTGTAGCCTCTGTAGTAGACACTTAGTGGGCTCTAGGCTACGACCTATCTTGGTTATATATGTATAAAGGACATTGTATAAAAGTGAAAGTATAAGCACTGCAAAATAGATGTAAACATGAATCTGATACTCTATTGTATATGGGTTGAACTATGTTAATATAAAAAAGAAAGTAATAGTAGGCTAGAACATGATCATCATAATAGTGTAGTCCCACTCTCTCATAAGATCATCATGGTAACTTTGTCAGATTAAAACTTTTTTCACTTACTCCATCCTTCTTGGATCAATGGTGATATTTTTTAATGTGTGGAGTGTTAGCAGAAGGTGATGCTAATGAGCGCTTTCACGTATCTGAGGATGAACTCATAGATGTTTCAGAGCAACAACTAGCAACAATTTGTGTGGTTTGTAAGGAACATGTGGGAGGGTCAAACCCTGCACCATGGCGAGGAATAACACGGGCAGACAAAGCTCCTTAGGATGAAGCTTAGTAAGAAGCTTTTAGGGCATGCTAACAGAAGACCTAGACGCTTCATATATCAGTCAACAAAGGGCGTGGTTTGAAACCCTAGCTTCAATCAACACTCTTAGGATCAGTAAGGTTGGGGTCCCATGGGAGGGGCTTGGGTTCTATTTTTAAGGAAGAAATGGTCTCATGAGAAAAAAAATTTCCTCTACGGGATTAATTGGAATCTTTCCCCCAAAAAGCAAGCCTCTACTTTTTAGGAAGCAGGCAAAAAAAGGGTGGGGCTAGAAATTGCCCCACCAACTTAGGAACTTTGTTTGCCACTTGTCAATAATCTGCACATTCCATTTCCCACCAAAATCAAATGAAGAGGGAAAATGATATTTATTTATGTAAAGCGGAAAAATCGAACCCTAATCGTTCTCCCCTCCCCAACTCCGAGGAGAGAGAAGGGAGAGTCACTAGGGTTGATGGTTTTCACTTAGGAGGGACTTTACATTCAAAAGAGGGGTTGAAACCCACAAGATCCCATCCCACGCAATGCAAGATTGGATTCTATATGAGTTTCAAGGGTTGTGATAGCAAGGCTACCCTCTTTTGTAAAGAATGTTGATAGAAGAATTAAGCTAGGAATACATAGAAAGTGAGAAAGATTTGCTTATAAACTAAGATAGGGATATGATATGAAGCTGCGGACCTGGAATTAGCAGTAAAATGTCGAGACGGTGTTGTTCTGCAAATTTGAGCGAAAGTTGACAGGACGATGGCGCCCGGCGTGCACACGGTCCTCCGAAAAATCCGCGAAACAAAGGGGGATCTGTTCGTCTCTGCACAAGGATTCCAGATCTTCAATTACAGCCGCGTACCTGCAACCTACACACAGAAAAGAGAGGACGATTGGGGGGTTAGGGATGAGGGGTTTGCCTTTAGGTCAAACCCTGGTTTTGGAATTAACCAAGAAATGAGAAATGTTGTAAATGTAATGTAAAACAAGTACTAATACCTTGTTGTAAGGATGTTTGTATCCTTATATGCGAAGGTATAGATGTTGTTGTATGTTGTATGTTGTATGTTGTAGCATGTAATGTGTTGTAAGTGATCTCCTCTTCAATGGTTGAATCCTTGTCTTGAATGCAACACTTAGCCTTGAATGGAGACTTAGAATGATCAATTGCTTGAAGGAATGTTTGAATGCTTGAATGCTTGAGTATAGTTTCCACGCTTGTACACATATGTCCTTCTTACCCAAATGGGAGAGGCAAATGTAGTTTATATACTTGCCAATTAGGGTTAATAGACTGATTTTCCCGACCTTAGGCCAACCAAGAAAGTTTATTTTCCAAATTGCAAACAAAAGGACCCGAAGCCCCATAGGAAACCGGGCCCAAAATAGGGCCAGGGACCAGGGCGTTGGGCGCCCTGGTCCTGAAGGACCAGGGCGCTGGGCGCTCTGGTCCCACCTCCCGGGACAGCAGGGTGCAAGGAGGATCAGGCCAGGGTGCTGGAAAAATGCAGTTTTTGGTGTCGTGAGCAAGTTTCGGGGTCTCCATTCAGGTTTAGTGTTGCGTCGCCATCGTAAAGACCCAAATGCGGTTGAAATTGCAAGTGTCACAATTTTAGGACGCTACATTTATCCCCCACTTTAGCGGGAGTATAAGCGTACGCTCATACTTCCGGTAAAGTACAAGGAAACAACATTGAAAAAAGTTCACCACGTCAAGGAGGCAAGATACACCAAGCCCCCAGTGGACTAAGGATCTTACGACTTCGATTGACAAAGTAAAAGGGAAGATCACGAGGGAGAACCATGACTGTCAGTAGTAAGGTTCCCTCACTATGAGTCATGCAAGAAAGATATCAAAAATTTTCAAGGCAAGGCTAAATTTGCCAAGAAATTTTCAAGTATCTTGAAAAGATATGAACGGGATGTATGCCCCCCTACGTTAAAGCGATCGCACACGCCTCACCGGGGGTGATTGCTTTAAGGTAGTGATACATATAAGAAATGAGAAAGGAGCACGTTATCACAAGGATTTAGCCCCGAAGTGTGAGATAAGCCCAAGGATAATAGACACAAAACACAAAGCACAAGGTGATTTCGCTTTCCTCGGGGTCAGTATGCTGTATGATAATTCATGTATATCATATGTATGTATGCATAATTGTTCTTCATTCCCCAATCAAGGAAGGTCACCTAGAAGAAGGGAACACATGTGTCTTTTGAGTCAACATGAGAGAGACCAAGAGATCTCAATGCTTTGCATCGTCCTCAAGTAGACAACACTAAGGACAACAAATAGAAGAATGAGAATAACATATAGAAGAAGTAACAAAAGAGAGGGGGAGAGAATCTGCTATGCTAATGAAACTAGTCTAGCACGTCATCTACCCCCCGATCTTGCTGATCAATATTTCGGGAAGGTAGGGAACACGCTAGAGGAGGAACATCCAACACAGCAGATGGAGCTATCACAAGATCCAAACAAGGGCTATGTTCATATCCCAAGCCACGGTGTTCTTGTCTAGGAGCTAGGATAAGTGCTTTAGAAAATGCGTTAGATAAATGGTTATCAATATCAACAAGTTCATATTCACTATCAGAATGAACAGGAGAAGTAGCATTTTCATCATGAATAACATTTTCATCTATATCATCATCAAGATTTATAAAAATAGGATCTTTAACTCGCACAGGATCAAGACCATCATGCATCTTATGTTTAGGAGATTTCGGCTCAATCGTCGGTTGAGGAGAAAATGGAATAATGCTTGTTGAAGGTGTTTTTGGGGATTGCAAAGTTTGAAAAGCAGCTGCCTGAGCTCTAAGACGACGCTTTCGTCGGCATTCACGTGTCGAACGATTTCGTCTAGTCTTAGTAGGAAGTTGCGAAGAGTGAGGAGGAGGAATGTTCTCATCCTTATCACTTGGGTATTTAGGTTGGGGTCTCTTAGGTTGAATAATAGGAGAAGAGGAAGGTCTCTTCTCTCCATAAGAGGAAGGAGGAGGAACTGCTCCATATAAGGGAGGAATATTTGGTTTTGGAAGGAGACCAAGTCCATCATGACGAGGAGGGATAGGTCTACTTTTAGGAAGTTTATTAATCATAGGCATAGTCACATCCATAGGGATGGGTTGGGAATCTTCTTGAGGAAAGACATTAGTTTTATCTTTCAAAGGAAGAACTTCCTTCTCAAGAATGATAGGAATGTCAAGTTTGGGTGTTCTAGGTTCACGTAGAGATAGGATCATATCTTTTTTCCACTTTTGATAAGATTTGAAAAGATGATCACTTCGCGGAGGAAGAGATTCGAATTGTTTAGGCCAAAAGTAATCAAGAGGAACGCTAGAAGTTCTTTCAGCTGGTTTAAAGAGACTATGATTGATAGTAACAACTTCACCATTATGGGGAAATTTCAGACACTTGTGAATAGGAGAAGCAATAGCTTTCATGGAAGATAGCCAAGGATAGCCTAGCTTCACACGAAATTGTTCAGATGATGGAATAATAGCAAAGTCCACATCAAGGGATTTGTTATGGACCTCGATAGGTAATGTAATAGAACCAATTGCAGGAGAAGAAAATGCATCAAATAGTTTCACAACCACATTTGTTTCGTCATAGATCACTTGATTCAATTGCAAAGTAAAAAGAAATTCTTCAGTAATGACATTAACCATGCAAGAAGTATCAATAAGCACTCCACGGCAAGGTGTATTTTTGACTTTTGCAACTATATATAAAGGACCATCAGGTGCCCTGATAGTTTCACTAGAATCAAAGGTGATGGAAGGTTCTTTAGGGATTTTCTGCTGCTCTACAAAGTTAATCACATTCGGAGTCATAGACACAAGATCATCAGGTGAGACAGAGGAATCAGTAGTATCAATCGCATTAGAGGTATGAGAAGGTAATGGATCAGTAAAAATCTGAAGATTTTGGTTAGGAGGAGCTACAGATGTGTTGCCTTTATCATTCACACCAGAAACAGAGATAGTATTATTATCAATCAAATCTTGAATTTTACCCTTTAAAGCAAAACATTTTTCAGTATCATGCCCAGGTTGACGATGAAATTGACAAAAAGATTTGTTATCAAAATAGGGTGAATTAATCTTTGCAGGATCAATTTGCCTTATAGGAGGAAGAGTAAGCACATTTTGTTCCAATAACTTATTCATAATACTATGCAATGATTCATTCAAAGGAGTAAACTTTCTTTCTTTCTTGAAAAACTTAGAAATAGGAGACACACCTGATGCTGTATTCACATTGTTGTTGATGATGTTTTCATTGAATTTAATGGACTCTCTGTTCGGTTTAAACTTCCCAAATGGTTGTTGACTACTATCACCCTTATCACTCGGAGCCATAGGATGTGATTGTTCCATTTGACTCACAGTCAGTTGATAATTGTGAAGAGTTGCGCACAACTGTTGGAAAGAAGTAAACTCAGAAAACAGGAGTTTTTCTCTAATGTCTTTTTGTAAATTAGAAATAAAGATTCTTTGAATATCATTGTCAGGCACTGGAAAGGAAATTTGAGCATACAAATGCTTATATCTACCAATGAAATCAGTCACTTTTTCTTTAACACCTTGTTTACAATGCATTAAATCAATCAAAGTAACTTTAGGACTTATATTGTTTTGAAATTGTTGAATGAAAGCATTTGCAAGTTGTTCGAAAGAAGTAATAGAATAGGAAGGCAATGAGCAATACCATTGTAGGGCTTTATCTCTTAATGTTCTAGTAAACAGTTTTGCAAGCAACCTTTGGTCATAAGCAAAATCAGTACATATTGTTTGAAAAGTCTTAACATGTGTTAGAGGATCACCCTTACCATTATAAAGCTCCAAATGTGGAATTTCAACATGTTTAAGGGGGATAGCTTGAACAATATCAAGAGAAAGTGGGATCGCAACATCAAATGTGGGCACACTAAACTTAGATTGATTCATAGAGGCAATTTGTTGCTGTAAAGAAGAGACAGTTTGTGCAAGATTGTTAATGGTCGCTTCAGTCGAAGAGTTCATATTAGATGTGTTAGATTGTGATGGAGGTGTTATGTTATTGAAAGAAGGTAGAGAGTAAGGTGGTGGGACATTATGATAGTTAGTCATAGGAGATGATTGGACAGGAGGAACACTACAAGGAGGAATGGAATGGTTAAATGAATTGCCCCCTTGCGTCATGTTCATTCGTGGAGATATAATAGGAACATTTATTGAAGGAATGAATGAAGAAGCTGGATTGAATGAAGGAAGAGGGTTGATTGAAGAAGAAGGATTGCCCCCACGACTAGTGATCATAGGAGGAATGTCTTGTGTTGAAGTAGTCATTATGTTTGATGTAAAAGTAGGTATACTAGCAATAGGAGTTGTCAAAGGAATAGAATGATTAACTTGAGTAGGAGGTTGTGTATAACCCAAAGTTTCGGCACAACTCTTCATAGGAATCACATTCGAATCCACAATGTGTGCAATACCACGCAAAATATCAATTCCATTCTTATCACTTTGAACCATACGTTTTAGACCCTCAATTAATGAAAGAGCTTCGCTATCGGGGTATTGTTGAGACATCCATTGTCGAAAATCGTCAAATTGGTTATCCAATTTTGAAAGTTGTTCTACAGAAACCTCATGGAGAGCTTCTTCATCATTAAGAGGATTAGAGGAATTACCCATGTCCTCATTAAAAAGACCATTCAAATTAGGTTCCATTTCCTCAGTAATTAAACCTTGGAAAGACTTAATTCTAAGGCTTCGTCTAACGGGAATAGTGTAAGTAGGGCTTATTGTTGTAAAACTCATGCACTAAAGAAAGAGAGAAGATTTTGAATTTTAGAGGTAGCAAATTTCAGTAAAGCCAGCCAATCTTCCAGATTTAAGCTGTTAAATGCAATCAGGACAATCTCCCGAAATTTTGGAAAAAATGTCCGGGACCGTGGCGCTCGGGGTGCACACGGTCCTCGCAACTTTTTTCGAAATTTGCAGGGATGAAAGTTATGATGATTTTACAGCTAACCTGAAAAAATTGAGTGATTTTACGATCTGTAGATAGGCCAAATTAAAGTTGCAATCTCAAAATTGAACCCTACCAAGATTGTCGAAAAATGCAAAATTTGAATTTTGAAAAAGAGAGGGAAACTGAAATTTTGAATTTTATGATTTTAGAGGGAATACCAAAAGCAATGCAAGTTTTGAAATTTGAAAGTTGACTCAATTTCACACAAAATTCAATTTTGAAAGCGGAAATCAAAGTTGTTGTAATTAAGCACTTAATTTCAAAAGTCACAAATTGCAAAAATTTGAATGAATCACTGAAATTTCGAATGAATGATAACACACTTTTCAGATTTAGGACTGTAAGAAACACAATTTTGACACAAATTTCAATTTCAACAATTTTTGAATGATTAGAAGCCTCAATCCAAGCAATCTCTAGACCAACTTTGACTGTAATTTTGAAGGTGTTAAAATTGATAAAATCAGCCAAAATTCTGGATTTTAGCAGAAAAATACAGTAAGATCTAGCTCCCGAAATTTCGGAAAAAATGTCGGGGACGATGGCGCTCGGGGTGCACACGGTCGTCGCAACTTTTTCCCAAATTTTCAGGGATGAAAGATATTGTGATTTTATTGCGGAATCCAAAGTTACAGCTGATTTGGAAATGTTTTGATCAGTGAAATTGTCGGACAAAGGTTGAATCAAGAGGGTTTCAAAAATTAGGGTTTTGACACTTAACCACTTAATTTTCAAAATTAAAGCACAAATATGAATTGATAATTTGTAATAGAAGGGCAGATCTGAAACAAGCATTAACATTTAAACATTTCACAAGTTTAATTACTTAAAAAGAAAATTTAGGGTTTTTTATGCAATTAACCTCTAAAATTTTGCAAAAGATCAAACATGGAAATGTAATCAAGGAATCCAATTTCCAGATCTAACTATGAATAATCAGAAAGGATGTTCATGTCGGGTTCACCAAAATGTAAAGTGGAAAAATCGAACCCTAGTCGTTCTCCCCTCCCCAACTCCGAGGAGAGAGAAGGGAGAGTCACTAGGGTTGATGGTTTTCACTTAGGAGGGACTTTACATTAAAAAGAGGGGTTGAAACCCACAAGATCCAATCCCACGCAATGCAAGATTGGATTCTATATGAGTTTCAAGGGTTGTGATAGCAAGGCTACCCTCTTTTGTAAAGAATGTTGATAGAAGAATTAAGCTAGGAATACATAGAAAGTGAGAAAGATTTGCTTATAAACTAAGATAGGGATATGATATGAAGCTGCGGACCTGGAATTAGCAGTAAAATGTCGAGACGGTGTTGTTCTGCAAATTTGAGCGAAAGTTGACGGGACGATGGCGCCCGGCGTGCACACGGTCCTCCGAAAAATCCGCGAAACGAAGGGGGATCTGTTCGTCTCTGCACAAGGATTCCAGATCTTCAATTACAGCTGCGTACCTGCAACCTACACACAGAAAAGAGAGGACGATTGGGGGGTTAGGGATGAGGGGTTTGCCTTTAGGTCACACCCCGGTTTTGGAATTAACCAAGAAATGAGAAATGTTGTAAATGTAATGTAAAACAAGTACTAATACCTTGTTGTAAGGATGTTTGTATCCTTATATGCGAAGGTATAGATGTTGTTGTATGTTGTATGTTGTATGTTGTAGCATGTAATGTGTTGTAAGTGATCTCCTCTTCAATGGTTGAATCCTTGTCTTGAATGCAACACTTAGCCTTGAATGGAGACTTAGAATGATCAATTGCTTGAAGGAATGCTTGAATGCTTGAATGCTTGAGTATAGTTTCCATGCTTGTACACATATGTCCTTCTTACCCAAATGGGAGAGGCAAATGTAGTTTATATACTTGCCAATTAGGGTTAATAGACTGATTTTCCCGACCTTAGGCTGACCAGGAAAGTTTATTTTCCAAATTGCAAACAAAAGGACCCGAAGCCCCATAGGAAACCGGGCCCAAAATAGGGCCAGGGACCAGGGCGCTGGGTGCTCTGGTCCCACCTCCCGGGACAGTAGGGTGCAAGGAGGATCAGGCCAGGGTGCTGGAAAAATGCAGTTTTTGGTGTCGTGAGCAAGTTTCGGGGTCTCCATTCAGGTTTAGTGTTGCGTCGCCATCGTGAAGACCCAAATGCGGTCGAAATTGCAAGTGTCGCAATTTTAGGATGCTACAATTTAATTAATTTTACCTTTTTTTGTGCTCAAACTTCCTTAAATTTAGTAGTTCAAAATTTTAATTTGGTTGCATAACAAAACTCATGAGACCGCCATGTTTAAATTTTTTCTAAAAATTCTCAGTTGCTCCAACTCTATTTTTAAGGAAGCCCCCCTCCATGAGACCCCAACCTAAATGAAGATAGGGTGGCTCCTGCAAATACCAAGTCAATGATTAAAAATCTTTATGTTCTTTGCTCCTTCAAGGAGAATTCGGGAATGAAGGACCTACCTTTGAATAGAGGAGGAGGCAAATGAGAACTACAGTCCTATGACCTTCGAATAGAGGAGGAGACAAATGAGAACTACAGTCCTATGATGTGAAATGTGACTTCCCCCACAAAAAATCTTAGAGACGCATCTACGAAAGTAGAAGAGATGCTTAAATTAAATATCTATAGGTTTGAGGATGTCAATGAATTGGCATTATGCATTCTGCAAAACTCATTTGTTATTATTACTAGTACTTGCAATGGTTACATCAATAACAATATATGCTTTGGGTAATATATTGAAGGACTAATAATAAATAAATAAATAAATATAAAAAATAATAGTAAAAAAATATTTTGTATATTCTCACAAAATAAAATCAACACGTAACACTATATAATAGTTGTTAGAGATATGTCATTGAAATGCAAGGATATTTTTAAAAAGGGGGACATGTCAGTATTCACAAAATAACCCACTCGGAAAACCTCTATAATAATCCTAAAAATAATATCATGGAAAAAGAAAAGCATGGTCATCTTGGAATTTTCACTCTTTCATTTCACAACCATGAATTCGATACTTTTGAAGTTTACAGCTCAAAATATAAAATGGAGCCCAAGACATCTTTTTAACTTTACTTGAATCATTGTCAAACCATAAATTTTTAATTCCTTTCCCAAGATATAATATGCACCTATGGATTAGGTATACTTCATTTTCACAACCATGACTTCAACTCTTTAAGTTTCAAATTAAAAGTAAATGGACCACTAGCCATTCCCTTTCTATCAAAAGATATCTACATCTAGTAAAAAATAAGTCTATTGTTGGGCAAACTTTTTGTGCTATATTCATTAATCTTTTTAATTTTATTTTGAGTTGTATAATGTTTCAAGATATAACTTGTGAGTATTTGATTTATAGTACTAGTATAATTGTAAAATGTGTTTGACAATGTATGAACACACTAATGTTAAAAGGTTGGCTGTATGGAATTCATTTGTTGCTAGCTTAATATTGTGATTTAATTTGTTCTTTATCACCTAGATTGTTGGGGGTGGATTTCTTAAAGGCATTCATGGCCCCAACAAAAGGGTTCAAATATAGATTTTTTAAGCTCACATTTCTAGACCGCCTTATTTATTCTTAGGGTTCTTTGGATGCTCCTATTCTTAGTGTTAGGGTTAGGGTCAAGACTATGATCATATTTAGGATTGTAGATATAACCATAACCTTAATTACATCATAATCCTAATATAACATGCATTAACTCTAACCATAGTACTAACCCTATCTCTAATACTAATTGAATCCTAACCCTAACACTACCTCTAACCTTAATTTACATCATAGGAACACCAAATCCAATCCTAACTAAACCCTAATGCTAGCCCTAATCCTAATTCAATAGTAATCCTAACCTCAAGCTCTATCCTAGAATAGTAATTCTATATTAGAATCTTAACATCAACTCAAACCCAAATTGAGCCCTAATACTAACCCTAACTTTATCTTTATTTTAGAATGAAAACTTTAATTTTAACCAACCCTTAACCCTAACCTTAAGATAATCTTAACCCTAACCCTGACTATAATTAAAAGATGATACATATTTAATTTTGGTAAATTTTATTTACTATTTACATTAGATGGAGGATAGAAAAGATGATACTTTACATATTGTACTAGAATAGTTTTATACATTTTCTAATCATTATTTATTGTAAAATTATTTTTGAATCATTAAAATTTTTCAATATTTTAAACTTTTAATAATTTTTTAAATTTTATAGTATTTTTAAATACATCTTTTTTTAAATGACAACAAATAATATACAAGAGACAAATTTTGTTACAATAGAAATAGAACTATAATTAATATTTTCCTAAACTAAATTTTGATATAACACTAACTCTAACCCTAATTAAGCCCTAATACTAACCCTAGCATAAGCTTGATCTTAGAATAGATGTCTTATTTTTATCAACCCCTAATGCTAAATTAAGTCAACCATAACCCTAACCCTAACTACAATTAAAAGATGGTACATATTATTTAATTTTGGTATATATTATTCAATTTTTATTGTATTATAATTTTTAAATTATTTAATTTTTCAAAAATCTTAATTTTTCAATATTTTTTTAAAATTTTACTAAATATAACATCCAAATATATTTTTTAAACAACTATTTATATTTTTTTATTTTATAATTTCTTTAAATACAATAAGTTTTCTAAAATGATAACAAATACTATACCAAAGACATATTTTGTTATAATAGAATACAAATTATTATTAATATTTTTCTAAACTAGATTTTGAAATAACACTAACCCTAATTGAGCCCTAATGCTAACCCTAACCTAAGCGTTATCTTAGAATGTAAACCTTATTTTAATCAACCCTAATGCTAACAATAAGGTAATCTTAACCTTAACCCTAACTACAATTAAAATATTCTACATATTATTTAATTTTGGTATACATTTTTTCATTTTAATATATATTATTCGTTTTTTATTGTAAAATAATTTTTGAATCATTTGATTTTCTAAATTTTTTTTTTTTTAATAATTTCATTTAAATTTAATAATATCATTGAATATAACATTTAATTTTTTTTAAATGACAAAAAATAATAAAACAGAATGAAAAATATCTTACAAAATGTAATTAAGTCAAAATTAAAAATCAAAGATGAATTTCACTAGAATAGAATTATAACTATTATTAATATTTATTTTTAAAATTAAAACTATTATTTCTTCTATATGATTTCCATTAAATATTTATGCGTTTAAAATTATTTTAATATAAACAATGAATTATAAATAAACAATAATACATAAAATTTCAAATAATTTTAATATAAACAATGAAATTATAAATAAACAATAATACATAAAATTTCAACTAAATGTACACCTTGAGTTGGTCTAGTGGTGGAGAGCTTGTGCTCTTGAAAGAGAGGTCACAAGTACAAATCCCACAAAGGGGTAGGGTATGTACACCTCTCCTGTGCAAACTAGGCTAAAAATCCATGCTAGTAAACAATCCAAAAAATGTGAAAAACTTATTTTTTAATAGAAATATACATAAATACTAATAATAAAATTTTAGATAAATATAAAAAATATGATCCTAACCTTCTATTTTATTTTCTATAATTATAAATTTGTATAATTATTATTAAGTCAATATCATTTTTTTAACGAATTTTAACTATACTTAATAACAAAATTATTTGAATGTGATTATTTGAAAATCAAATTTGATTAAATAAGTATAAAATTTTCATAACTAAAACACTTTTAGATTTAATTGAATGCATTTGTATATCAAATTTAAATTTTTGATGTTGAAAAAGGAAAAAATTTAATTTAATGACAATTTTCTGGTGCAATTATGCAACCAACATCAAGTTTTTGACATTACATTTCCTTTAACCTCTTGGAAGTCATATTTTTTTTCATCTCTTTGCGTGCATTTTTTTCCTTGGACCTTTTTAATGGCCACGCAAACATTCGCATGAATTAAAAATAAATAAAAAATACAAAATTAATCAAATAAATTGGAAAGGAAATATTATCAACATTCCTTGTGGTGAATAGATTATTTGCATCACATGGTTGGAAGTTAGGAACAAAGAATAAAGCTTTGGTGGGGCCACGAAAGTCCCATCCTTTGTAATTAGAGTGAGGATTTAGAATAACACGGGGACTTAGTTTTAATTCCATTTTGAAAGAGAGGAAACTTTATTTCTAATAGATAAAAGGGAAGGCATTAGGGGAGAGGGATCAATAGGTGATAGGGGTATCAATAATTTTTATAGTACATGGAGACTTTTAGATCAGTACTGGTGTCTTAAAAATGTCATGTCAATGCTTATCTTCAAAAAAGTACCTTTAAAATTCAAAAACAAACCAATGATGTGATGTCACATCAGCACACAAGTAAACATGACTTAGTGCACACCTATGGGTCTTATGACAATTTGGAACCATTTTGGACACCTTCACAAAAATGCATGTTGATGTGGCATCATATGTGACCATATGGACTTGAAATTTCGTTTTTAAGTAAGGGGACTTGACAAGTAAATTGTTGTGTAAAATTGAATTTCTTTTGAAATGCCCACATATGATTTTGACAAACGTGAAGTTAGGGTGAGCATGCACTAGCTCCTCTCCCCTAACATGCCATGAAAGGAGCATATTTATCTTACCAAGTTTAATTTGGAATGGAGCCACCACACTCTCTTTGTACGTGCAATCTTTTTTGAAAAAACTAGAAGTTGTAACTTAACATTCAAGTAAGCAACTACTTAAAAAGGATTTCATTTATTAGTCGATAAAGACCACAACCCTAAGTTTAACAATCGAGAAATAAATAAGACTTACAAAACCCTAGATTCAAAATTGGGTTGAACATTCCTCGAGGCTCCTCACTCTGCTATCTGCAATCCAAACATCTGTAACAAAGATTTATTTGATGTGTTAAATTATTTTCCATTGTTTTTTTTTGTATTGAGGATGGATCCCTAGTACGCACAGTAACAAAAGCACCAATTTTAGTGCAGTCTACAATGATGTTTTGCTCCCACCTGAAAGAAAATCTTGAAAAACGAGATTTTTTTCGACCACCGGAACCGGCGTGAGACTTGACATTTCTGGTGGCATTCTAAAAAAGAATAGCATATGGGCTAATTAATATAATCCATAGAATTTGTGGCTAATCATTAAACCTTTGGGGCTATGTATTACTCCTTCATGCCCATACAAAAAATAAATTTATTTAAAAAGTACTGTAAATTTAATTTCTAATTAATGCATAAAACCTTTAAGAAGGGGAATATAGCACATAAAATTTATCTTATGATGTTAATGACCTATAATTTATAATTGTTGGTCTAAATATTCTTACTTTAGTATGATACACATAATTTATCTATTTAAAAAGTTTTAGGGATCATAACACCAAACCTTAAAAGAGGTGTTATTAGAAAAGTTTGGGGCCAAACATAGAAAGCAGATCATTAGATCATTGAGAAAGAAAGATGTGTTTGTTTAGTAGAGATGTAGTTCAAGAAGATGTCCTTAATGATTTTAGGTTTGTTGCAATGAGAGCGAAAGGGGGAAAGTTGAAGATAGTGGATTTGGTTTGCAACAAAAGCTTGAAGCGTGTCAATGCTCTTGCCTAATCCAAATGTCAATTATTTAGTGCAGGAATGTATATAAACTATTTAATTATAAAAATTGGTTTTATACGATACTATATATGTAAGCACTTGTATACATGTGCATGAGAAGATTAAAAAATTATGCTTATGTTTATGGGTTAACATATTGCATGCCATCATCTACAATTTTTCCAACCTTCTTGGGGATAGGGAGGATTCTTGAAAGAGATTGAGTTATAACAATTGATTTGCTAATTGTTAGATTTAGGATCTAATTATAGTTAGCATCAGGGTTTAGGTTAGGGTTCAATTAGGGCTAGGATTGGGGATCGATTAAGATTAGGATTCAATCACAATTCAATTACAGTTGTGGTTAGGGTTCAATTAGGTAAAGGGTAAAGGATTATTCTTGGGGTTTAATTAGGGTCAATATTTAATTAGGGTTAGGGTTAAGGTTCAAATAGGGTTAGAGTTAAATTAGGGTTCAATTAGGTTTAAAATTAAATAAGGTAGGGATAAATTTTTATATGAGCAACACATGTTTCGTATTGGTTGTTGATAGGGCCAATCAACCTATGCACGTGATTTCCCTCCAATATGATGTTTGTGCGTGTATATAATAGTTGGTAAGATTATGGAAACTGTTAAATACTCACCTTCCTCCATACCAGATAAATTGAATGCAACTACAAATTCTTAACGAGAGCATAATATCCAATTAATCATTATGCCTATATTTATAAATTGAAACACAAAAATATAAGGATCAATAACAGATATGTGAGCTCAATAATTTTCCCCTTCGAAAGTGGAGTAGTCAGAGCTACATATATACATTACAATAGGCAGGAGAAAAAATGAAGTATTGATGTGTATAAGGATGTCACGGTCAAACACATCAAAAGTCTTTTGGTCTAACTTGGAAAGGTATTTATATTTACTCCATAAACTTTGGATCTTTATGATTTAAATAATTACATGTTATAATTTTACTTGATAATAAAAAATAAAAAAAGATAAAATCGTAATAGGCAAGATTGCAATTGCTATTGTAAACATGTATAGAAAACAACTAAAAACAAAACGTACAAAATAAATAACAAAAACCAAAATAGATAGGACGATACATTTTTAATGCAATGCATCACCATGAACATAAGCTTGTAGAGATCATACACAAGTAGCCAAAAAATCTATTGAAAAGAATCTCGTGTATGTTTAGTAGAGATGTATTTCATAAAGACGTGTGTGACGATTTCAATTTTTGTCTAAGTGAGTTTTTCCTACACTTACAATTGTCATAGTATTGAGCAGACAAAGTATTACCAAATGCATCATACCAATATTATGCAAAATCACCATATCTAAGTATCTCTACTTTTGTATATTTTATCCTCATGTTCAATTCATCACTTTTTAGAGAGCCGTTTTCAATAGATAGTGTAGAATTTGCCATAGATTATTTTGACTATTTTGACATAAGGATTGTATTATGTTGAATGGCAATCAACTTGGAGAGCAACATTGTAGTTCATATGTGAAAATATTATTTATTATCACTAGGCTTTGTCTTTGAGACTAAATTTGGTATAAGTATTACACTACGGATTATTTATTTATAACTTCAGTTGTGGCTTGAAAATTTAAATCTCACTAGGAAATAACAATGAAGCTACTTTCATACTTATTCAACCTTTTTTTTAATGGTTGTTTTTGTACCTTAATGATATTATATCGAGTAATATCTTGTCTATCTTTTGAAGACCCAAGAATGAATCCTACCAACAACCCATATGATAACCTAATATTGCAAGAAATGAAGCTCTTCCAAAAAAATTTTTTTTTGCAACACTGAATCATTACCAAGCTAGGTAGACAATAAAATTATAGTTACTACAAAGGATCAAATTCATCATTTCAACAATGCAAAAGTATATGGAAGTCGTTCAGTTTTCAAATGGTTGATTCCAAAGGTGGTGAAATAAGAGTAACATGTTTTAATCTTATTGCATAATAGTTCTATGATCATACAGAGATTGGGAGAGTGTTTACAATATCAAAAGGGACCCTATACTCTTCTTAATTTTTAATAGTAAATTTGGTGATTTGTTTATGTTTATCTTTTGATGTCTTTTACATATATTTTCTTAAAATGTAGGTATGCTAGTATAGACCAAGGTATGCCATAAGATTACATAATATTATGACATGTATCTTTAATCTTATTATTTGAAACATAAAGTGGTAAGTATCTTATTTGTACTCTTAAGTAACCAATATGAATACTACCTAGATAATAAACTAGTTAGGTAAAACACTTTGTTTGCACCAACACCTCTCCTTAAGTGCAAGTTAGGGAGAATGTACAAGATGCAAAGATGGGTCTTAGTTAGGAGGTCATGTTAGGTACCCATACTACAAGTGCAATCTTTTATAACTAGAGAAAAAAAAAACCTAGTGTGACAAAACTCCTTTTCAAAAGAGAAAAAATGGAGGATACTTCTAGTGAAGAATGAGAAGAAAAAAATTCCATGTGAAAAAAATTCCCCCCATAAAAGAGAAGAATAAGAGAGACTATGTAATCCCCCCTCAAAGTTGTCTCTTGCAATGAAAGTAGATGGTTGACAATGAATGTAAAAGATGATTCAATCTTATTGAACAACATTTTTCCTTTTAGGAAGAAAAAAACCAATAACATATGGTATCTTTTTTCCCATTCCTAAAAGGAACATGAGGGAAGAAAGATCAAGATATGTGATGTTTCTCAACTCTTTTCAAATTTCCCCATGTTGATGCCAAAATATGTTGCAATTAACAAGGAAACCTTTAAGAAACCCCCCCCTTGGACAAGGTGTAAAAACCTAGCGAAAGCTGTATAATTTCCGAGGAAAATTTTAATTTTACTGGCGATTTTTTGCCGTTTACGAAGAAAAAATAATAATCTCCATTGGCGAATTAGCTGTGATCGCTCAAAGTTTGTGAAAAATCCTGGCGAATTGTAATGTTTTTAAAACCAAAAAAATATTTGCATGGGTGAATTGTAATGTTTTTAAAACCAGAAAAATATTTGCATTGGCGATTTCAAGCTATTTTCAAACCATTAAAAAAAAAATTGGCGATTTCAACCTATTTTCAAACCATAAAAATAAAATATTGGCGATTTCAAGATATTTTCAAACCATAAAAAAATATATTGGTGATTTCAAGATATTAAGTCATTAAAACACATGGTAAAAATTTTACAGAACCCAGCAAACAAGTCCACGTGTCAATCCCCATCTTTAATCGCACACGTGCAACCGGTTATAACAATTTAGAAAGTAACCGACGAGTTACCAACAATGCTACCAAATCCTCTTAATTGCAAGCTCGCAACCCCTTTTATGAATCCTTAAAGAATCACGCGAGTGAGCGACAACCATTGATCTTCACCAAGCCCTTCAGTCGCAACCTCGCAACAACATTTGTAATATTCTTTCTTTACCTGCGAGTTGGCGACCACTACAAATATAACAAAACAACTTATTTCATCGCAAGCTCGCAACTCAAAACTTGACTTAAATCCTTGCGATCCCGCAACAACAAGACATTTAATCGCCATCGCATGCTCGCAACACTTTTTGACTTAAGACATACAAACCTGCAAGCATGCGATAACCACAAAATGAGACCAAAACTTACCTATTGCCGGATCGCAACATAAAATGCTAAACAACTTGAAAACCTATGAGCAAGCGACGAAACCAACTAAGCTACGATACCAACCACATCGCATGATCACAAATTAAAATGACTTAACCGTGAACACCTCACGACCTTGCGATAACATAAAATCACACCTAGTCGCAACCTCGCAACATAAAATGGTCAAGTGCAAAACATCTTGCGAGGCAGCGACAACTAAAATCTCCCAGTACTTGCAAGCTCGCGACTTAAACTAACTTGATGATAAAGGACCTGTGAGCTAGCAATAACCATAAAATCTCAAAACTATTTATCTCTTGACCGTAGTGACCCAGCAAGTACCAACAAAAATTGATGTTTTATGTCAATTAGTATTACCTTCATAAACAAGCGTGATTAGTGGCACACAAACCATTAATGACTTACTAGCTAACTCTCGCGGCTATAATGCATGACATCAAACCAATTTGAGACCTCGCGACCAAAGTAATTTCATTAACAATCTCCAGCTCGCTAACATAAAATGCTAACACCCAAAAAACTAGAGACCTCGCGATTTAAACCCAAACCAACACTCGCTAACTCGCCAATTAAATTGTTAAACATTAAATTTATCTGTGAGTTAGAGATGAAACATTAAACATGTCTCATTGTCTGACCAACCGTTTGACCACACTTGACATTGACATGGACAAATAAAGAGAGGACAACTCAGATTTTCAATGCACAAAAACTTTGGTTTACTAGCCAACTAAGACAAAAAAGAAACACAAAACCCTAATCGCCATGAACATCATGTTAAGCATTTAATGTAGAACAGTAGAAAGGTTCTAACAATTATGCAATATGAATAATTTTATGGATCTTGTGACACAAATTGTTGCATTTCATGTTCAACATAATGTGGAACCAATTTAATAATAATTCAATTGTTTACTAATAATTCAAATTCACAATTAAAAATATGAAATAAGTATCCATTCTGATTGACAAATTCAAGGAATACAATATCAAAAATCATCAATGACAACTATAGTATTGCAAATTGTAATATGACTCAAGAACCAAAGTTTACTTTAGTGGTGAATATTCGCCAATGGCGAATTTTTCATGTCGGCCATGTCAGAAATGGCGAATATTTTGTACCGACCGAGGGTGGCCACATCGCCAGAACATTATCATTTTCCGTCAAAGTCACAACTCGATCACCATATGTTTTATGCAATTAAATGTTTCTATCCAATGATTTCGCCAATACAATATATGGTGGACAGACGGTAAATTTAATTGTTTCGCCTACACTCTCTGAGGTTGCCTTAATAGATGACCTTAATTCGCCTATAGGCATGTGAAGATTTGTTAGCCAAGGGGACCCAATTCGCCCGACATCTTGTCGACGCGTGTCTCCATTCACCCCAACTTTCGCCAATTATATTGTATTCACCTATTATTTGGACGACCTATAATCGCCTCAAAAATTACACAAGTCGTATTTGGATGACCTATAATCACCTCGTAAATTACATAAGTCGTGTTATAGTTACGCGGGATTCGCCAAATATATTTGTATACCATATAAAATTCCTGCGGAATTCGCCATATAAGGATTGGTATAAAATTTAAATACATGCAAAGATCAGATCTATCTCAACACAATCTGGTGGGGTCTAGGCTCTGAATTCTGATCAATAGCAAAGTTTCAGACCAAGGAAAATCATTGTTGTTGACTGCATTGGCGACTGCTAGTGACCTAAAGCCTAAAGGTGAGCAATCATATTTTTGAAGTGGTATATTATACATTATAGTCTATTATTGCTTCTTCAACAAATTGATATTTTTTTGGCAGCCTTTATTTCATTGGAACTGTCGAACAGGAAGAGGGGTAGGAACCCTGAATGTGGGGAAGGCCAGGAGAGGCCAACAAAAAGAAGAACGTTGTCTTCGTACTTTGGCATTGGAAAAGATTGTGATGAAAATCAGGAAGGTACATCATCACAAGTACAAGTACAAAATTCGCCACCTGCACCGCATGTTGAAGTCGGCGGTGAACCTGATATCTCAGATCAGGATGACCTTGAAGAAGATTATATGGTAGATACCCAAGTTAGTTGGAATGATATAATTGACTTGGGTGATAATGCCATTGATGATAATGCACGGAAGGGGAAAAGAAAAACCATATCAAAAAAGGGTGAACCACAATCAAAAAAGGATCGGGAGTGGGATATGTCGGTGAGAAATTCTCAAATTAATTGGGCATTAAAGTATCCATTTATTGAACCAGTGGAGAATCCAATTGAAGGCGAGCCTCCAATAGAATGTAAGTGTAAGATTTGCACTTGGAAACATAACAAGGAAATTAGGTTGCAGCTAAAATTTGACACCATAGAAAAGCATATGGGTAAAGTTTATGAAAAACAAATGATAGACAGGGTTGAAAAATCAGTGATAAGATGGAAAACAAAGGAGGAATGTAAGCATGTGAGGAATGCCGAAGAGTATTATTTTCATGAGAAATTACAGATGAAGCCTGTGGAAGTTAAAGGTTCTATTGAAGTTGTTTTTGGAAAAGCAATGCAAATAGAACAACTGGGAAAAGTTGTTCAGTTAAGCATTGTTTTTCATATTTTGAGCAGAGGGTGTGCTATGATAGATTTCCCATCAATTAGTGGTTTATTACACTTTTTGAAAGTTCCTAACTATCCTAATAGACACTGGTCAGTAAACAGTGGATGGGAATGGGCAAGTTGTCTTGCTAAGGTTGAAAAAGAAGATGTACAGGAAAAAATAAGAGAGTCAAACTTCAGTGCATTTTCTTTAGACGAAGTTACGGCAGTAGACAATACTTCATGGGTATGCATGCATGTTTATATTGTAGAGAATCATACCCACCAACCTCATCTACTATCTGTTGCTAAAATGAAGGAGAGTGCGACAACGGAAAATTTATTTCAACTAGTAAAGAGAAGTTTAATTGAATATGGAGGTATGGATGACATGACAGTAGCCAAAAAATTGGTTTGTGTTGGAGCAAATGGAGCTTTAGTAATGCAAGGTCACAGGAACGGTCTTTGTACAAAGATTGAAACTTCATTTGCACCGTACATTACTGCAATTCACTGCATGGCTCACAGAATGAATCTATCTTTTGGAATTGTGAGCAAGTTTGCTTCAGTTAAAAAAATTGAAATTTTAATCAGAGAGCTCTACTCACACTTTTGTCGAAGTCCCAAGTGATTTATGGAATTTCAACACTTTGCTGATGGATTAACTGATGAGAACAAGCTTCTCAAAGATAATGATACCAGATGGATCTCTTTGTATGGTCCAACGCATCGAGTGTTTTCAGAATATCCATCCTTGATTGGGCTATTTCACACAACTCGCGACGAATTAGATCAACCGAAATTTCTTGAACTTCTTGGCAGGTTAAGTAATTTAGAGACACTCTTAACTTTAGTAGCTCTTCTGCCAATGCTAGAGGAAATGAGGAATATTATGAAGGTTGCCCAAAAAAGAGCTCTGTATATTGTAGAATATTCTACGTTGCGTAAGATGACATGCATGACCCTCGACAATCTCTATCGAAATCAACCAACACTATTTGATGAAAAATTTGTTAAGTGGCGGACACTCACAGATTTGAACAATCCCGATAACTTTTTACAAATCGGTGCAGATGGGGAGGTATGTGCCAATGTACGGGGAGTTGAGATACCAATGCACTTCTTTGCCACAGTCGACCCCGAGGAACCAGGAAAGCGCCCCAAGAAGAAACTAGCAAGAGTTACAAAGGAAGATTTCAACAAGATTGTTGAGACTGTAACTACTTATGTGAAGAAAATTGCATATGATCTTTCCTCACAAATTAGAAGCAGATTCCCTCCTGACAACCTACTTCAAGCCATGTCTATTGTGTTTCCTCATTATTGGAGCCTCAACAGTGCATCTAATTTTTGAAGTAAGCTACTGACTTTGATAAAACAATTTTGTATATCTAGAGAATTGAATGGAGTAACTATAAATGGAATATTAGATGAAACTCATCTTCGAGAGCAATCATCTCATTTTGCATACACTATGAAAGAACAATATGCCAAAATGGAGAACCCTTGCGAAGAGAGATTAGTAACAAGGCTTTGGAAATATATAGCTGAGAACGTAGCCTTGCGTGATTCAATGCCAGAATATGTGAATCTTGTTGATTTATGTCTTACCATGATATTGGGTTTGGTGGAAGATGGGAGAGTTTTCAGTGCTTTCGGGTTCCTAAAATCAAAGCTAAGAAACAAACTAGACAAAAATTTGGAAAATTGCTTGAGGCTCTATACATCTAGGTATGATGTCCACACTTTTCCTTATGATAGGGCACTGCAAATATGGAGGTCCAAAGGTGAAAGAAGAGGTTTGGGCAACACTTCAAACCAAAGTGCCAGTGGGACTATTGGACCTATTGGTAGCATTGAGATGCAGTTCAACGAAGATATGCAGACTTAGACTCAGAGTGAAGAAACCACAGACAAGAATCAAGAAAGCACTGAATTTGATGAGGATGAATGGCAACTGTAAGAGATTGGTATTTATTAATCTTATTAGTGTATCTCATCATTCATATTACAAAAGCATATTACTTTTTGCAATTAGAATTTAATATTGATTTGTAATTGTATTTTTCAACTTTCTATTTCCAGATTTAAAATAGCATAATAATAAAAAAACCATAATGTGTTTATTGATACATAGATGTTTATTGTTTATTTATACATGTTTGAGTCTCAAATATGTGTGATACACTTCAGAACCATATGATACAATTCATTCAATAGTAACACACATGTCGAGAACTTAGATTTTTATTAGTTCTTTCAAAATATAGCCATATGATACAATTCATTCAATACTAATACACCAATCTGTGTGATTCTCCATGCCAATTGCAAAAGTGAATACAAAGTTTCAGAACCCTTTGAAAATGACCCCAAATTCCCTTTTATAGAAACAAGAGAGTAACAACAACTCTTGTGTGATTCTCCAATGTCCATGCAAAAGTGAATACAAAGTTTCAGAACCCTTTGCAAATGACCCTGAATTCCCTATTATAGAAACAAGGGAGCAACAACAGCTTCAGGTCGAATTGCAAGTTTGCAACATGTGAACACTAAACACCAAAATCACAAACTCAACACAGATTTATATGGCCATCATAGGCCGTATTAGCAATTTAACATCTGCTACATGTTTGATGTCTCCTGTTCAAAAAATAGAGTTCAAAATTAAATATTAATTCATGCCATGGGAAATTAAACATAGATAATAGCAGTGCCTAAAACCTACTAATCAGAAATAGAGAAATGCATAAATGTTAAAGCAAGGGAGAATTTGAGAATACAAATTTACTGGCTGAAGTTTTGCACTGTTAGGCTAGATTAGCAAAATAGCAATAGCAAGTGCTTCTTTTTTCCTATTCATAAAATAGATTCATAGGATGGATTAGCAAAACAAAAATAGCGAGTGCATCATAGATTCATAGGCTGGATTAGCAAAATAGCAAACAAAAAAAACATAAAACCTTGAAATTAAGAATAAAAGAAGAAAATTGTGCAATACATACTACGATTCTTAAGAATTTTGTGCTAGTTTTTGTTGGGTGCTCCACTCTTCGTCTGATGGAAGGTCAATATTTTGTAAACTATAGAAAGTCAACTCCAACTTTATCAACATACCATATTTAGAAGATTTACTTGACATCACTATTTCATTCAATACCGAATTTAGAGTTGTAAATGGTTGGATGAATTCCTGAAAGCTTTTGGGAGTTGTGTCCTTTGGAAGCAAGTCTAAATCAGACTTCATTTTTATTTCCATGCTTTTTTTGTAAGCTTCTTCTCCAATGAATTTATTTGATGTGTCAATAGGCTTAGGCAAACCAACTTTAATCAAATTATTTTTCTTTTCTTGCAGCTTCACTATCTTTTTTCCACAACTTTCTATAACTTATGTTGTTTCCCTTAGGTTCTGGCATTTTTGAATGATAGATGATGTCTTAACTGTGGCATCAATGCGACTCTTAATTCCCTTGGATGCCAAGTAGCTATCATTGGAACTATAGACTACTTTCAGAATCTTTTTTGCCATTTCCTCTTTTGAATAAACATGTATGCTCTTCTCATAGTGCCCTTTGACTTTTATAAAAATTAGTCTCATACTTTCGGTCAATTGAAACTATTCACACAACTTCTCACTCTTCTGCATTATTTGCCGCCAAATGTTTTCTTGTATATACTTCGTTGTATTTTTCATATTATCTTTCAATCTATCCTCCAAAGTTTTTATTTTATCATTTGCATTGTGTAGGTCTTCTTTCATTTGTGCACATTTTTTTCTTTCTTCCTCTACTTCCTCTTGCAAATGTTTTTCTTTTTCCTTCCCATGATCCAATAGGTCCTGTAATTTTCTCATTTCAACGACAGCAGACCCATAACTTTTGTATAATTTTTGAAAACTAGCTTTTTCCTCAACAATTTTTTTATTGCTTTTATCCAGTTTTTCTGTCAGGTCCTTCAATTCTGCATCCTTCTTCTCCTGCTTTGCAATTTCTATTGCAGAGCCCAAATTTTTTATCATTTTCTGTAAATCATTGCACTTGCTATCTACTGCTTTCCTCCTTGATTTTTTGTTTTCCACGTTTGCCTATAACTTTTCTATTTGTTTCTCCAGTTTATTTTTTTCTCTCTCCACCTTTAGCAGTGAAGCGTAGACCACTTCGTTAGTCCTTTTTGACACACTAATTTTGTCCACATTATGTACTTTGTAAAAATCCATTTGGAGGGTGCTAACTTGAAATTGAGAGGGATCTATCTAACTATGTGGTGGATTTTTATCTTTAGATGGGGTCGAGGGCATAACAACCATGAACTCCATCATATCTTTTTGTGGGTCATATGTTGGAAATACCTTGTTCCTTGTAGGCTGTTCGTTTACAACTTCAGACACGGAAACCCTATGAAATGATTTCTTTTTTTCTTTATTTTCTTTTGTTGTGTGTTCATATTTTTCATAGTAATCACGAAATTGAAAATCTGGGCTTGCTTAAGAAATTGAATGTTTGAAAGGTGACATAGGAATACCATAGGCTCCAATTCCACTTATTCCTGTGGTTTTAACTAATGCTTGACCAGGATTACCAACAACTGTTCCTGATGTTGTCCCACTCCCACTGACACTTTCATGTGTAGTTTTCATAGTCTTTTGAGGTGTGTGATCTGAAGCTGCAAATGATTGATTTGTAGTGTCAGTGGCACTTGATATAGGATTCTCAATTGTATGAGATTGAGTATCTACCTCTAGTGGCCTCTTGCGAGAGATGTTTTGTTGTTGCCCTTGTCCAACACCAAGACAACTAGTATCAGTAGTAGTACCCATGCCAACACCACCAATCACAGCGGCACTTGACTGACCAATAATAGGAATACTATCCCCAGATTCCCCACCAGTGGCAGTGGTACTTGATTCACCACCAATGGGAATACCATGATGTGGTGGTGGTTGTGGATTTGAACCTGAAACAAATGTAGGTGGATTCTGAGGCTAATGAGTAGTACCTGTACGTTAGGAAATAGGAAATCATCACAAGCAAAGATAAACGTAATAGCTCAATCACAAATGCATTCATTGCAATGAATCTATCCTAAGACACATTCAATAGAGACATGAAAACAAAGCATACAAAACTAGAAATTATGCAAACCATAGACACGATTTGAATGCTCCTTCATGCGGCTCCATTGTTCTTCTTTCCTCTCCAAATAGTTGTGGATCTCACCTACAAGTGCACACACAATTGAAAGCAAGTAGACGAGATTTTTGATCAAGAGTACTAGAAGCTTAGATTCGATAGCCTGATTATCAATTACCAATTAGCCTTGATTGATGAAGATCATCCAATTTATAGAAGAATTGGAGAGATGAACAAATTAGCATGATAGTGATTCGAATGGAAATTCAAATCAAGAATAGCAAAATTATGACATGTCTATGACAAATTGCTATGCAAAGATTTATGACAATTTATGACAAATTCTATGTCAAGAATTTATGACAATTTATGACAAATTTCTATGTCAAGAATTGATTGATTGTCAATTATGACAAATTATGACAAATTTCTATGTCATTTCCATGAATGTAGGAGAGAAATAGGAGGAATTTGAAATTAGGAATTAAGAAAATTAGAAAATTGAAATTGATGAAAATTAGGAATTTGAAATTAGGTAAATTAATTAATAATCTTTCATTTATTAATTAATTCACAAAGAGGAATAATTAGCCAATTAAATGAAGATTTAATTGTAATGAGAAGACTTAGGATAAATAAGTAATTTATTAATCCTAAAGGAAGAAAATGATAAGCAAGGTTAAATGACTAAATCACAAAACCCTAGAAGGTGAATTAGCAATGCGAGGATGACAATTAGGTCTTGATTGAAGATAATTAATGTCGATCATGATTTTGATTTAACAAAGGACCAATGTGATAAATGATTTGATTGATAAATGTGCCAATTGACGAGGAACAATGACAAATTGATCCAAATTGACATAATTGTGATAGACAATGATCGATAGCGAAATGATCGCAAAATGACAAAATTGACAAGAGGACAAGGATTGATGATAAATAGATTGCAAGATGACAAGATTAAAAATGACCACGATCGATGACAAATTGATCGCAAAATGACAAGATCGAACATGACAACGACCGATGACAAATCGATCGCAAAATGACAAGATTGAAAATGATAAAGATTAATGACAAATCGATAAGAGGACAAAACCCTAATTAGGATTGACGATGTCCAAAATGATGAGATTAATGATAAGATTAATAAGAGGACAAAACCCTAATTAGGATTGACAATGTCCAAAATGATAACAAATTAGCACACAGATTGATGCGATAGGATAAAATCGATCAAAATCATGATTGGATAGTGTTGTCGACAAGACCAAATTTGAAAGCGAGACAGAATGAAGAATGTAGAAGAATGACTCGATGCTCGCAAATGATAAAAACCAAGTGCGTGACATAGGAGAAATGGTAATGCGGCACAAAAACCTAAAATGAGGCAATGCGCAAATGTTAAAGTATGACTCCGCAAGCGTTGACCATTTTTAGGTGTCTACATTTTGCCCCTCTTTGAGACAATGCAATTTTAAGCGTTGTTTCAAAGAACAATAATGAAAATGCCTCGGACGCTGACAATGACATATGAAAATGCCCCAGACAATAACAATGACATATGCATTCCCCCTCGAGGAATTGGCCGGAAACATATAGAAAAGAGGCCAATTGATCGATAAAAATGATAGGATCGAACGGACGGACAATCGGAGATCGGATGCATGAAGGACAAGCAATTTAAGGTGCACAAGACCGTGACCAACATAACATGGAGAAGACGCATGTCCATCTATGCAATGACAAAGAGCTATAAATGAGACCAAGAGGTGGAAAATTGCTCATTTGCACTAGCTAAAGAGGAGGATTTGGTGCTCTGGACAAGGACACTTGCAGAGAGATGGCGAACATTCCAATGGCGGATCACCTTGGAGAACGTGTACGCACATTCAGACGACCGGACGATGCAGGAGCAGCGGTATGGATCTCAAAAACCCATGTTTTCAATTTCATGACTTTTGATTGCTTGCGGGACATTGCGGGGCCCACAAGGGATGCAGAAACTGACTTATGCGCCTGTGCAGAGCGAATCTTACGCTTGTGTCAGGTATTTTGCACTTGTGTAAGGGTACACAGGTGCAAGAGGCAAGACACAAGTGCAATTGTGCATGTAAGACTCAATTTAGGTTCAAAATTGCATGCAAAGGACCTGAAAAGGGGGGACAAGGGTAGGATAGGGTAAAATAGATAAAGTACACCCGAATTTGGCCATAAAACAAGGAAATGTAGCCCGTAGGAACAAACCCTAAAACTGACAAAAAGATGCCCCAATTGTGATGCAGAGTCGACAGTATCCGTTGATCACGCGGGAGAATCGACCAGACTGTTTCATGCTATGACATAGACTCAGGAGCACGGACAGAGACACATTAGCAGGACTTGGCATATATTACATCACATACATGCCCGAGATTAGGGCAAACACAGGATTGCTTACCGCATTGGCAGAGCGATGGCATTCAGAGACCTCCTCATTCCATTTGGCGACTAGCGAAGTGACAGTGACATTGGAGGATGTATGGCGTATCCTCCGCATTCTAATACATGGAGAGATGATAGAGTATGACCCAGTGACAGGGAGAGATGCATTATGCAAGCTATTTGAGTGCGACGCAGATGATCTGGACATTGTCGAGAGGGAGATCCGCTGGGAGACTATGGCAGGAGAGTATGATCAGCCATGTGTGGTGATAGCAGTTGTGATAGCATGTCTGCTAGCAGGAGACAGATGAGGACATGGATTCCCTATTAGTTGGGGAAGAGTGCTAGAGCAGATGGTGACAGAGGGGATGGTGTATGCGTGGGGACCATGTGTGCTTGCTATGCTATATTTTCAGCTGCATCAGATAGCGTATCAGGGAGTGCAGACTTTGAGCTGTGGAGTCACATTGCTTCAGGTATGGGCATTTGAGCACATAGCCATATGTCGACCGATTACAGAGAGATAGGTTGTACCACACCGACCATATGTGTATTGCTATGGTGGAGCACTGAGACAGGGTCCATTTGGATACATATTATACTGGCGACATGAGCTAGACAGACTGAGAGAGTTCACATGGAGGCCTTATCTTGATTGGCCTGGATGGTCAGATGACAGTGATGAGCTACCCTATTGTAGATAGGAGAGGTACCTGATTGGGCGACCAGTGAATTGCCAGAGAGTGATTGAGATGTACCTGCCAGAGAGAGTCAGACGACAGTTTGGAGAGACGCAGGACGTACCTAGAAGGACTGCATGCTTTGCCCGATCTCACAGAGAGACGAGTCAGTGGGGGAGTATGATTCAGCCACACATAGCATATGTCAACTTTGTAGAGCTACAACAGAGACAGTGGGATTGGAGGTCAGACGTGGCAGACGCCGGGACGACAGATGAGTATGAGAGATGGTTTGCACGATGACGACCAGTGCCATTGACAGATCCGGATATTCTAGTACCGAGGCGATAGGAGGATTTCCCACTTACAGGAGAGGAGGGAGATGATGAGGACGAGGAGGATGACGAGGATGATGAGGATGATGGGGACGGGGATGAGGGAGATGATGGTGGGGAGGATGATGATGAGCCAGACTCAGCTGATCAGGAGACATTGCAGGATATTCCCATAGAGTCGGAGACAGCTAGGATAGAGGAGATGGAGATGTGCAGGGCTACCATAGCGAGTCAACGAGACTATATTGCAACATTGGAGAGACAGAATGCCAGCTTGAGGACAGAACGAGATACAACAATAGCTCAGGCACAGCAAGAGGGACAGAGAGTCACTGAGTTCATTGGGTCGATTAGGGATGCCAATGCACGGGAGATGGCACAGATGCTGGTAGAGACCGGAGAGGAGAGGCTGTATTGGAGGACACTATATGAGAGTGCAGTTCCACCGGAGTGGAGAGCACCTTCATATCGGGCACGATCGAGGACAAAGAGTAGGTCACGCTCTCGGAGGTCATTGAGCAGCATGGGGGTGAGTGGACCTATGAGACCACCACAGCCAGGACCAGGAGGGACATCATCCGCGAGACATGGCAGGGATGAGGAGGATAGAGGGAGCACCCAATGACAGAGGCACGTGCTCCTTATGACAGACAGTGGACATTATGTAGTTTGACATGTTGTAGTCAGCCTACGGGCCATACTTAGGACAAACAATCCGATTTTGTACTCCGATATTATTATGATATGTGATATGAAATGCATCGATATGATGGGATGCAATGTGTTGTGATTTGTAGTTATTTTGCAATGTATGGATGACTTATGTACTTGTTTATGAACATGAATGGATGTATTTTTATGTATTTTTGATGTATTTATGAAATGAAATGGATAAAATGCTTGATGTAATATGTGATGGAATGCAAATGTACTAAACAATGAATGCAGGATACAACATATGTGTTTGGATATCAGAGCACTAGACCGAACTGACTATCTGGACTGACAGAAGAAATGTTAGTAAGCAGAAATGAGACAGGGGAGAGTTAGAGATGAAGAAAAACTTGCTTTCAGTAATGCATTTTGTAGGTGAGAACCTTTATTTTTATGTAGCAAAATGGATGCGTAGCATCATGGCATTGAAGGCCAGAGCTGAAATGCAACCCTTTTTGCAAAAGACAGACACATCACAGACAAACGACAATCACAATCAAAAAAGAAAAAGACCATGAGCCATCCCGGTCACTCTAAATCACTCAGTGACATCATCGAGCAACATAGGAACATGATCGAAGCCAAAGATAAATCAATCAAAAGATAAGATACACAAATTCCAAGCCAATCAGACAAACATCTTGATCTTTATTGTCAAAAGTTGAAAGTGCTGATAGGACGATCATGTTGTCTGGTTTCAGGACATGTGGTACCCCGTCTAAGACAGGACACGGTCTGGTTTCGAGTATACCACACCCTGTATAAGACCGATGATATTAGGAACAAGGAAAATGATTTTGATACTGATATTCGATTGATAGGACAATTGTGATCAGTTTGAATGTTTGGTTTGATGGAAAGAGTTCATCTGTGAATGCGTGATTTCATTAAAGCACAGTGTTGGATTGCGAGTTGTTGGATGTATACTCAGTGATTTGTCTTATGCACAAAAGGATCATTTATTGCAAAATGTTTGTTTTTGTTTTTGGAGTTTTACAATTTTTATTTTTTTCGTTTTTTTTCAGGACTGTATTTGACTTTTTAGGGATTTTTTTTTTAAAAAAATTTTATATACTTTTTTCAGGACATTATTCGATTTTTATGAATTTTTTTCAGGACATTTTTCAATTTTTTTTTTTTTGGATTATTTCAGGACATTTTTCAATTTTTAGGATTATTTCAGGACATTATTGGATTCAAAATTTCCAGTGATTGATCATGACAAGGGGAAGGCACCCAATGCGCAGCTGAAAGACACATAGACCTGGGACCAAAACATATGTACAAGAAACTGGAGTAGGCAAGACAATGATGTTGACCAATAACAGGCCTGGAACTGAACATTGGGTCGAGACAAAGATAGCCATGATAAACCGGCCTAGAGAAAGTATAGCTAAAAGTCATGATAGATGACAGAGCAATGATCTCATTACTCATGGCACCTGATTGCCAGGTTTTCACAATGGTACTTGCCCAAAGCGCCTGTTTGCCAGGTTTTCACTAGAGGGCGAATCATTTTTGCTTTACTTTTTTACTCTTGTTTCGTTTGCTTTTCACTTTTTTGTATTTTTTTTGCTTTTTTCATTTTTTTGTATTTTTTCCAGGATCATATTTGAAGAAGTGCTGATAAAAAATTACGCCCAGTACTTGCGAAGATGCATGCTATTGATAGGATCAGACAGAGGTTCACCTTCTGGAGTGGCAAGCTGATATGCCCCCGAGCCATAGGCTGCAGTTACTATGAAAGGCCCAACCCAATTAGGTTCAAACTTGCCTTTGATGATGTCAGTAGACTGTGCATTCTTGGGATTTGCCTTTAAAACCAGGTCTCCCACTTCGAAGTGTCGCCCTTTGACTTTCTTATTATAAGAGCGACGGAGACGGTTTTGATATGCATGCAAATGTGTCAGAGCTGTATGACGCTTTTCATCTAACATCTCAAGCTGATGCAGCCGAGAGACTCTGTGTGTCTCATCATCAATCAGGTGTTGCAAGGAAACCCGCAAGGAAGGAATCTCGACTTCCAAAGGTAAAATGGCTTCCGCACCATACACCAAGGAATAAGGTGTTGCGCCAGTAGGTGTGCGGATAGAAGTGCGATAGGCCCATAGTGCTGGATTTAACTGTACGTGCCAATCTCGACCAACGTCATTGACAACTTTCTTCAGGATCTTGATAATGGTTTTATTTGATGCTTTAGCTTGCCCATTACCTTGTGGATAATACAGACTGGAAAAACGATGTTGAATATGAAACTTGTCACAGAGTTCTTTGACATCTTTATTCTTAAAAGGTCGACCATTATCTGTGACTATGGCAAGGGGTACCCCATATCTGCATATGATATAGTTCAGCAAGAATTTTGAAATTTGGACACCAGTGATATAAGTCATGGGGATAGCCTCGATCCATTTGGTAAAATATTCTGTAGCTGTAATACTGAACTTGTGTCCATTTGCAGATGTTGGGTGAATCTTGCCGATAAGATCCAATCCCCACTGAGAAAAGGGCCATGGAGATATGACAGAATGAAGCTCTTGGGCTGGTGCATGAATATAATTTCCATGGATCTGGCACTTGTAGCACCTTTTAACAAAATCATGAACATCTTTTTCCAAAGTGGGCCAATAATACCCAGCATGAATCAACTTTTTGGCTAAGCTAAGACCATTGAAATGGCCCCCACATATACCATCGTGAACCTCGTGTAAAGCCGTTTGTGCTTCGTTAGAATCCAAACACCTGAGGAGGGTATGGTCAAAGGAATGACGGTAAAGGGTGTCAGTGATGATGACATACTTGGCTGTCTATCGGATAAAGGCTCGGCGTTGGTTCGCGGAAAGGTTAGGTGGTAAGGTTTGGGATTTCAAATATTGATATACGTCATTGTACCATGGGGAGTTGGGACCAACAAGAACGCACATCACATCAGTTGTCGGAATGTCAAAAGAGGGGACCAGCAATTGTTCGACCAAGAATTCACACTTGTCCATATTATGAGGCATATTCAACATTGAAGCGATTGTAGCCATTGCATCTGCCGACTTGTTTTGCATTCTTGGCACTTGACTGAAATGGATAGCTGTGAATTTTGTCTTGAAGAAATCTACCATGTGCTTATAAGGAATAAGCTTTTCATCTTTTGTTTCGTAGTCATCATTCACTTGTCGGATGACTAATTGAGAATCTCCATAAACATGCAAATGCTTGACATTCTAGTGGACTGCTACTCGGAGTCCTGTAACCAGTGCTTCATACTCTGCAATGTTATTGGTGCAGGGGAAAGTTATTCTGTAAGACTTTGGAAGAGCATCACCTTGAGGGGTGACAAACAAGATGCCTGCTCCGGACCTGAACTTGGTATGGGACCCATCAAAGTATAACTTCCATTCATTAGATGATGTGAAAGTAAAGACTGATTCATCTGGAAAATCAGTCAACATGGGATGATCATCAAAAAGAGGAGCCTCTGCAAGTTGATCTGCTATGACTTGTCCTTTTATGGCCTTTCGCTCCATATACTCTATGTCAAATTCACTGAGAATCATGACCCATTTTGCTAGGTGACCTATCAAAGCTGCTCGGCTAAGCAAATATTTTAAGGGATCAATTTTTGCAACCAACAATGTTTGGTGGCTTAGCATATAATGTCGGAGCTTTTGTGTTGCAAATACCACTGCTAAGTATGCCCTCTCAATAGTTGAATAATTTAATTCATAACCAACCAGTGTCCGACTGATATAGTAAATAGCTCTTTCTTTGCCATTCTCATCTTGTTGAGCCAAGAGAACTCCTAATGCTGTTTCAGTTGCAGAGATATACAATAAAAAGGGCTTTCCTTCTATAGGAGGCATTAGAATAGGCGGTGATAGCAAATAGTCTTTGAGAGCCTGAAAGGCTGATTGACATTGCTCAGTCCATTTAAAAGCGACACCTTTGTGCAGTAGATGTTGGAATGGATGACATTTGTCTGCCAACTGAGCTATGAAGCGACGAATTGACTGGAGCTTTCCTTGCAGACTTCTTAATTGCCGGAGATTTTAAGGTGGAGGCATAGCCATTATTGCTTTGACTTTAGCAGGATCGACCTCAATGCCTCGGTGAGAAACAATGTATCCTAGTAATTTGCCAGCTGTAACACCAAAGACACACTTTTTTGGATTAAGCCTGAGTTTGTAGGTCTCCATTCTGTCAAATATTGGGCCCAAGATAGCTAGATGACTATCTCTGGTAACAGATTTGCATAACAAGTCATCAACATAATCCTCCATCAGAGTGTGCATGAAATCATGAAAAATTGTTGTCATTGCTCTTTGATATGTTGCACCTGCATTTTTGAGACCGAAGGGCATCACATTCCAGCAATAGGTGCCCCAAGCACAAGTGAATGCGGTCTTATGTTGATCTTCAGGAGCAATGCGAATTTGGTTATAGCCGGAGAAACCATCCATTCATGAAAGCATCTCATATCCAGCCGTCATGTCCACTATGATGTCTATGTTTGGCAATGGAAAATCATCTTTAGGGCATGCTTTATTGAGATCCCTAAAATCTGTGCAGATTCTGATGCCCCCAGTTACTTTGCTAACTGGCACTAAATTTGAAATCCAGTCTGCATAATCAATGGGTCTGATGAAGCCCACATCTAGCAATTTTTTTAATTCCACTTTGACCAGAAGAGCCACCTGAGGATGCATCTTTCTAAGTTTCTGTTTGACAGGCTTGGCATCCGCTTTTAGTGGCAAATGATGAAGAACCAATTCTGGATCAAGGCCAGGCATATCTGCATAGGACCATGCAAAGCTGATCTTCTTCTCTAGAAAGAAATTGACAAAATCTATCTTTTCTCGTTTTGATAGAGAAACAGCAAAATGAATGACCTTAGGGTTGTCAAGTGTACCCAAATTGATTTCCTTAGTCATCTCCACAAGCAGTGTTGATTTATCCTGAATTGATAGGGGTACGTCCACTCTTCCACCTTTGGGCACCTCAGAAAGGTTTTTACCCGCAGGTACGTCTTTTATTTTTACTTTTGCATGATCAGAGAGTGCCTTACGGTTTTCACTCAAAGATCTATTCTTTTGATTTTTTTCTTTTTCTTTTTCTTTTTCATGACTGGAAGAGGGAGTTGACTCCCCAAAATATGCTGTGGAATCTAGGTCGATAGCAAAGCTTGCCTTATGATCGCCTTGTGGTATGCCTTCCCGTAGTCCCAGGAATTCTGCAATTGCTTCGTCATTTTGAAAACAGTCCAATGTGAGCGGTTCTTGTTGGTCATGTTGGATAAGCTGGGGATAAATGAGGGGCATGTCATCATCGATTGTAAGCATAGAGAGGGCTGATATGGTAAAAATGTGAACATCTATGGTGTCA
Organism: Cryptomeria japonica; assembly: GCF_030272615.1. NCBI lineage: Eukaryota > Viridiplantae > Streptophyta > Pinopsida > Cupressales > Cupressaceae > Cryptomeria > Cryptomeria japonica. The sequence continues at coordinate 318,504,427 of NC_081407.1, read as the reverse complement.
CTATCCGAACTACTTGTATCGGATTCGGAGCTTGGATCCCAAAATGACTCTATCCAAGCATGAGGACATGTTTTAGGAAGAGGGGTTATTTCATGTTTGTCTTCCATAGGCAAATTATCAGGGTCAATGAAGATATTGTCAAGGGCAGAGGAGCTAGAAGAAAAAGAACTCCACTCCCATTCATTAGAATCAGTCTTGGGTCGGGTATCCTCAGGTGTTATTTCATCGTCAGAATCACACCCTTTTCAACACGTGGACATTTTGGTAGATGTGGATCCAATTCGTAACGGTACAAAACCTAACCCTAAAGTTGGGGGTCGCCTCTTGGGTATGACAGGTTCTAGCCTTCCATTGTTGTTCAGGCCTAAGCCATTGCAGCCATCATATCCTTTCTTCTGCAGCATAGTAAATCCTTTGCCATATTGTTCCACTGGCAATCTGACAGGTGGGGTCTCAATTGGATCTTTATAAATCCAATCTATGACATCGTCATCTACAGTTTCCTTGTCAAGTTCTCCCCATCTTGTAAATGTAGTAGGAGGCTGATATTGAATAATGACCTTAGGTTCCTTTTGCAATAAATGCGGTTTGCCATATGATTTTGGAGATATTGGCAAATTCCCAATGAGGAATGTCTGATCCATTGAATATTCTCCACACCCTTGGTCCTGTATCTTCAATTTTCCTTTGAAAGCCTCTAACAATTGATTGGGATCCACATAGCTATGTGATTTGGCTTCTCTATTGACTGGGACTTGCCGCTGAGGGGTATCCTTTAGAGTAGCACAAAATTGAAATGGATTAGGATCTCCAGGAATTGTTATCTCAGTTCCATTGTAAGGATATTTCAAACATTGATGATAGGTGGATGGAACTGCTTTCATTGCATGAATCCATGGACGGCCAAGGATCATATTATAAGGGAGATCAAGGTCAAGGACTTGCAGGAAAGTGTTTTCTGTCACTGGACCAACTCTGATAGGCAATGTAATTATCCCTTTGGATGGGCGCTCAGCATCATCATATGCTTTGATTGTTATTCTTTTAGAAGCATCAATGTCATTTTCTCTATACCCAAGGCCAATAACCACTCTCAAAGTACAAATATTAAGACCTGCTCCGCCATCTACCAAGACTCGTCAGATTTTGCAGTTATGAACAAAGACTTCAAGGTGTAAAGGATCATTGTGAGGGAGCTTGTCGGGTGAGATATCATTGTCAGAAAATGTGACATTTTGGGAAACGGCTAAATGTCCAATCCGGGCTTGAAACTGGTCAACATCAATATCTGTTGGAACAGTGGACTCAACTAAGGCTTTATCCAGGACTGCACGATGCATGGGAGACATTTTCAACAACTCTAGAATGGATATTTGTGCAGGTGTTTTTCCTAGATGATCCAAAAGATTATACTGACTTGCAGGAGTTGGTTTGGGAGGAGCTGCAGGAGCTCCTTTCAAGACTATTTTGGATCGACGAGTGGTGACCGCACAAGAAGGATCTTGTCCTTTTATTCTCAAGGTGGATACATACTCATTTGATGCATGAAAACAATTAATAACATTGTGATAACCGGTATTTGCATAATTGGTCGTTTGAGCAGAGGTGGAAGAAGACGCTTTACCCTTGTCATGGTCAAGCAAAGGAGTTTTGAAAATGGTATGATCAGTGTTGGAGGTCGGATGGGGTGGATCTACCTCAATTACTCCTTGCTCTAATAAATCTTGAATGATATGTTTCAATTGGAAACATGAAGTAGTTTTATGTCCTTTGGACCGATGATACTCACAGTATGCATTATCATTCCACCAATGCGGCTTTACCGCTGGTTCTGCCTTAATATCTGGTAGCTTGATAAATTTCGCTTGTATTAATTGCTTCATTACTGATTCGATAGGCTCTCCCAATGGCGTAAACTATCGAGGGGGCCCATCCCGCAATCGGAAGGGTTTGCGTTGTTGATTTTGTTGTTGGCCTTGTTGTTGATTATATTGTTGAGTATGCTGTTGTTGAGCATGTTGTTGATATTGCGGCTGTTGAGCATTTTGTTGATATTGCGACTGTTGAGTAACATTGCTCATTGGTGCTTGATTTTGTTCCATAGTTGACATGTTAGGAACACTCAATTTCTTGATTGTGAATGGGGGTTGATTTGCATTCACCGCTCTTGCATCAACAACACCATCATTAGTGACATTCTTGTTCTTATACCAAAATCTGTTTCTGTCCCCTGAATAATTGGTATTGTCATTGTCTTTATTGAGCTTGATAATTCCTTTAGCTACTAGAGCTGTTTCAATGCTCATTCCCTTCTTAATAAGTTTCTCTATAGTACTGGGACTTTTCAACTTTAGCTCATACATCATTTCTGAAACCAAATTCTGGATAAACAGATTCACTTGTTGTTCTCCGGGTATATCAAGAGAAGAACGACTATACAAGCTTCGCCATCATTGCAAGAAAGTCACTAATGATTCACCTTGCTTTTGCTTGGTGTTGCATAAATCTGACATGGTCACATCACTGTCGATGTTGAACGCAAAATGAGATAAAAACTTTTGAGCCAATTCAGACCAAGTCTTTATATTTCCTGGCAAATGTGAATACCAATCCATAGCTTGTCCCGTGAGACTTCGTGCAAATAAGCGCATTAAATACGTCTCTTCATAGCTTACCTCAGTACATGCCGCGAAAAATGCTCGAATGTGATCTTTTGGATTGCCACTCCCTTTATATTTCTCAAAATTAGGTGCCTCAAAATGCTTAGGGAATGGAGGCATGTATACACTCTTGTCAAATGGATTAGGACATAAATCTTGATCTGTATACAACTTCTTTGTTCCTTTAGTTTCTAATGCGTCAACTTTTCGTTGCAACTTCTCAAGTTGTTGCGCAATTGTATCAGAATTTAGAGGTCCATCATTAATCCCAGTTGGTATCCTTTGTCGATACATCGCATTTCCGATCGGTTGTTGATACTCTGGAATGGCCGTTTGTGGTGTTTTCGGCATATAACGTTCTTGATACATCGCTTGTTGCTGCGGTTGTGCTATGCCTTGATATTGACCTTGTTGTTGTGCTTCTTGGAGCCTAGGTTGATATTGCAATTGAGTAGGTTGTTGATATTGTACAGGCGCCAATTGCGGTTGTAAAGTAGAATGGCTTGCTTGTCTTGGCACATGTTGGTGTTGAGGCTGACGGATCGGAACTTGTTGACTTTGTGCCAATTGTCGTCAGGGTGTATATCCCATCATTTGTAAAAAACTTTGTTTAGGCGCTTTTCATTGCTTCTCCTTAGGATGGGGTATAGCACTTGCCTTAACTTGCTGTGTTGTTTGCCCAATCCATTGTGATGGTTGCAAGTTTGCATTAACTTGTAATGGTGCCGAAGGTGTTGCTATTTGTTGTCGAATGTGAAATTGTTGTTGTTGCACATTACTTGTTTGCACATTCGATTGTACTTTTTGTATATTACTCAATTGTTGCAACAATTGTTGTTGGTGCAAACCACTATCTATAGCTCTTTGTGTTGCCATTATTGAAGGATTTGTCTCAATAGTATTCGGCAAAGATATTGAACTTAACGGGACATAAGAACTTTGTTGCATCGTGGAATTATTTTGGACATCGGTGACATTAGGCATTCTAGTTGTGAAGCTTTCCCACATCTTAGATTTTGGTCCCACTTTATGCATGTAAGGAACCACTTCTTGTTGAGGAACAACTATGAATACTTGCGAGCTCTTCATTTGATCTTGCGTTATAGGTGTTGTGTTGAATAGTGGATTATTTATCGTTTCAAATGGTGACTTTTGAGGAATAGTCACTGTCAATGCCTTTGGAGCACGTTTACTCATCAAGGTAGGTTGAGTTGTTTGTTGTGCATCTTCTTCATTTGGATGCAGGGAAAAACTTAACAACTCACCACCTTGTTGTTCTTGCACATTGATTTGGTCACTTGAAGATGTCACATTACTCATCATGTTAAGATACTTTTGTGGAAACATCTTAAAGACTTTGTTCAAGAACTTATCCATCTTTTTTGTTATCTTCGGATCTTGAAGGAACATGTCAACATCGTAAGAAGTATCGGAATCGGATGAGGAATCTGGTTGAACATTTGGATTCGTTTCTTGGTGAAAGCCTTGATCTGAACCAAATCCTTGTGAGAGGGTTTGTTCTTCATATAATGTTTGATTTTGAATGTCATGTTGCAGGTGTGGTTGATTGAAATTGAAAGGCGCACTTCCTCTTGGAGTTGGTGGAACACTCCCATGTCCTGGTTTCATAGGTACAAACACTGGTTCATATAATGGAGGTGGCCCAAGTTGAACCGTTCCATATGGTGGTAGAGATGTGTTTGAGGAACCTTCAATTTGTACTGTTTGACTGGTTTGAAACTGCGAATTTGCTATGTCATCCATGGGTTGATACATTGGTTCGCCCATCTTTTTAGATTTTGATCTTGTCTCAACAGGCATGTCACTTATGCAAATGCAATGTTTTTGGAGTTTTTCAAGGATAATATATGATATGCAACTAAATGCAAACTAAATAGATGAAAATGCAATCTATGTTTTTGGTTATTTTCGAAGATTTTGACAAACTTTTGAAATGCAAATCTAAGAGAGGGACCCTTAGGAAATTGGAATGATATCTAGACCTTAAAGGAAAAAAGGATGTAAGTGACAAAAGGACAAATGACAAAGTCTCCCCTATATGCTTGGATACTAAGCTAGGTTTGACCAAATGATATTGATGACAAAAGGACAAAAGATTTGATAAGGTCTAGACATCTTAACAATGACTTAGGGTTTTATCAAAGATTAGGATTACTCAAGTATGACAAAACCTAATTTTGGCACTATATGCAAATGGACAATTACTATGATATGATAATGACTTAAGCTTAATGAAGAGACTTAGGGTATGCAAATATGAATGTATGACAATAGTATGACTTTAATGCAAGAGGACATATGCAAGTGGATGACTCTTATTGATATGCAAAGGAATATGACTTCGGTGAAACCTAACCTTGGTACTTGACAATGACTTTTGCAAAATGCAACCTAGGATGAACCTAAATGTAAGTAACATGAATGTTAAGACAAGATTTGGAACAATGTTTGATCATCATATTGGAAGATGTGTTTTGAACCTTGTTGAACTTTTTGTTGGATGAATGTCTCTTGTGTTTAATCTTATGTTGGATCAATTTGCCTTGCTTTTTGAAATGGGATGCAATTCAACTTTTGACAAGCAAAGAATACAAGATATTACAACTTAGACTCAAGACAATCATGTTCATTTCCACATTTCTTATGGTAGGCAAAGACATTAGGTACTTGAGAGGTAGACTCATTATGAGATTCAAGGAGAATACATAGATGCTTGACCCCACGGGCTCCCCTCCACGGCACTCACTTCTCAGGGCAGCCAAGCATCAGTCCCCATGGAAATCTCCCCACGGCGAACTTAGTATCTCTTCCAAGTATCCGAATTTGTCCTTCTCAAGCAACTAGAAGGGTTTTTTGGCCTCTAAAAACAAGGTATGTAGTAAGGATTTCTGTTAAGCGTTACTCCTTGATGTCACGCAAGCGTGATTGAGACATTAAGCCCATCAAGATACCAATCAAATGTAGTCGCGCAAGCATGATTTAGACCAAGAGGCCCTACTTAGATGTTGATATGAGAAAGAGTCCAAGGGTCATCACTTCCCAAGTAACTGCAATTCCCACGTAACACTTCCTTCAAAGATTTCGCTCATCGGGTATTTGTTTATAGTGAGTTAGAATGCCAAGGAATTCTAGCCGTACTCACTTTGGGTCGTTCCCTTCTCACGATTATCACTTTCTTGCAAAAGCAAAGTGGTCGGGAAGGCAGGCCCTCTAAATGTGACACACAATCATCAACACAAGCATGGTATCGAAGATCTGGATTTCTGATCACCCTAAGAAGGATGAGAGCATACTCTCCTACTCCAATGTCATACTCAACAATCAAAGCAAACAAATGTTCATTCCAACCTATTTAGAAACCACTAGGTGCCTAAAAATTAAATGCAACACAAAGTTTGATTGTTTCTCCAAGGCAACCTGCAAAAACCCAAGTTAGGAGTTTGATACGCTTATTCTTTGACTTTTGAATCTGCACAAAGCGTGTTAGTAGTTTGATTTATTGTCTTTGCCATGCATATGCCAAGATTCTGCATAGATAATTAGTACCAAAATCCAAAGCACAGAAAACAGAATGCAAAAACACAACAAATTTCAAGTAAACACTGCATTTTTTTACCTCTGTTCTGGACTTTACACAGGTGCAGAACCCATGACACAGGCGCAAAATGTAGGACACAAGTGCAAAATGTCACCTACACAAGCGCAGAATGCTCAACACAGGTGCAGGTTGCTTCACACATGTGCAGGAGTCTCCAGAATACCCTGCACGACCCTGTTTTTGGGTTTTTTGGCCTGCAAATCAACTTGAGAGCACTCAAAACACCATAAAGAGGTTAGAAGGTTAGTTTTTCACGTCGGGTTCACCAATTAATGTACATTAGGAAATAGGAAATCATCACAAGCAAAGATAAACGTAATAGCTCAATCACAAATGCATTCATTGCAATGAATCTATCCTAAGACACATTCAATAGAGACATGAAAACAAAGCATACAAAACTAGAAATTATGCAAACCATAAACATGATTTGAATGCTCCTTCATGCGGCTCCATTGTTCTTCTTTCCTCTCCAAATAGTTGTGGATCTCACCTACAAGTGCACACACAATTGAAAGCAAGTAGATGAGATTTTTGATCAAGAGTACTAGAAGCTTAGATTCGATAGCCTAATTATCAATTACCAATTAGCCTTGATTGATGAAGATCATCCAATTTATAGAAGAATTGGAGAGATGAACAAATTAGCATGATAGTGATTCGAATGGAAATTCAAATCAAGAATAGCAAAATTATGACATGTCTATGACAAATTGCTATGCAAAGATTTATGACAATTTATGACAAATTCTATGTCAAGAATTTATGACAATTTATGACAAATTTCTATGTCAAGAATTGATTGATTGTCAATTATGACAAATTATGACAAATTTCTATGTCATTTCCATGAATTTAGGAGAGAAATAGGAGGAATTTGAAATTAGGAATTAAGAAAATTAGAAAATTGAAATTGATGAAAATTAGGAATTTGAAATTAGGTAAATTAATTAATAATCTTTCATTTATTAATTAATTCACAAAGAGGAATAATTAGCCAATTAAATGAAGATTTAATTGTAATGAGAAGACTTAGGATAAATAAGTAATTTATTAATCCTAAAGGAAGAAAATGATAAGCAAGGTTAAATGACTAAATCACAAAACCCTAGAAGGTGAATTAGCAATGCGAGGATGACAATTAGGTCTTGATTGAAGATAATTAATGTCGATCATGATTTTGATTTAACAAAGGACCAATGTGATAAATGATTTGATTGATAAATGCGCCAATTGATGAGGAACAATGACAAATTGATCCAAATTGACATAATTGTGACAGACAATGATCGATAGCGAAATGATCGCAAAATGACAAAATTGACAAGAGGACAAGGATTGATGATAAATAGATTGCAAGATGACAAGATTAAAAATGACCACGATCAATGACAAATCGATCGCAAAATGACAAGATCGAACATGACAACGACCGATGACAAATCGATTGCAAAATGACAAGATTGAAAATGATAAAGATTAATGACAAATCGATAAGAGGACAAAACCCTAATTAGGATTGACGATGTCCAAAATGATAAGATTAATGATAAGATTAATAAGAGGACAAAACCCTAATTAGGATTGACGATGTCCAAAATGATAACAAATTAGCACGCACATTGATGCGATAGGATAAAATCGATCAAAATCATGATTGGATAGTGTTGTCGACAAGACCAAATTTGAAAGCGAGACAGAATGAAGAATGTAGAAGAATGACTCGATGCTCGCAAATGATAAAAAACCAAGTGCGTGACATAGGAGAAATGGTATTGCGACGCAAAAACCTAAAATGAAGCAATGCGCAAATGTTAAAGTATGACTCTGCAAGCGTTGACCATTTTTAGGTGTCTACAGTACCTATCGGTGATGAATCTAAAGAATCAAGTCCAATGACTGGTTTATAAGGACCTTTTGATTTTGACCCTGATGGAATTTGTACCTGAAGTGGATACCAAATGCCCTCTCCTCTGGGACCTAGACCACCACCTTCAAATCCCTTTTTTTCCACAATGCTTGCCCCTTTGCTATATTTGTCTTTCATTGCCTCATGGACTGCACCTAATATTTTAGGGACTGTAGTAGTTGTTTGAGTGGGCTCAACCTCAGGCTCATACTAATCAACATCTTCACTCTTGTCATTTGATGTTGTGGGATGCTCCATATTCCACAATTTGCTAAACTCTACATCCTCGTCGATGCTCTCAAATTCTGCACTTGTCTTTGGTTCGCCGAGATTCCTCCTCATAGTCCAAAAATTATTTATTTTGGTTTGAGTCCAATAATTCTCTTTACATTCGTGCATAATTGATTTGGGAATAGTTTTCTTAGATGGATTAGCAGATTTTAGGTAGAAATTGTAGGAACTCCTATTTTGGATGCCCTGGTCGTTCTCTGTTGTCCTTTGTGTGTACAATGTCATAATTTGTGTTGAAATTTCTTCTATTGAAATGTTATTGTTAGCTGCAATTTTCTCCATCTATTTTTTAACCTCATCACAGGAGTCCATGTTTCTAAGCTTTTCTAGCAATGGTTTACTTTCATGTTGACATAACTCTGAAGAGTTCCCATTTTTCTTAAGCCTTGCTTGAACTACACCGATTGGAACTGCCAGAGACCCTCATCACCAAAGTTAAAAACTGTCAAAAAATCATGCTACATTTTTCTTAAGCCTTGTTATAAGTCTATTTAATCATTTTAAAATTCCGCTCGAAAAAGAGATTTATAGTCTATAGACTATAGACTTAATTATATTTAATTAAATTTAAAATGTTCAATTCCAGGCGAAGTTCTCACAAATGTGTTCACTACCCACATTTGGGCTGAAATCCACCCTAAGTCGTTGATCTTTGCTCATCCGACGAACGATGATACTTGTTGAGAAATTGAGTGTTGTCAGATGTCGTTGGTCCCATAATAAGAGACATTTAAATTTTAAAGATGTGCAATAATTTGAGATAACTATTAAATATAATGTTAATATTATTTGTAATTAAAGATGTGCAATAGTTTGAGATAACTATTAAATATAATGTTAATATTATTTGTAAAAAATTGAAATTCAAAAATAGTATAAAACATGAAACTTAGTTTCTAGAATAAAACAAATAACTAAATAAAAATACAAATTTTGATATACAATTTGAAAGGTAAAAGTTTAATATAAAAAAGAAAACATTCAATATTAAATCTAAAATATTAATTTAAAGTTTAACAAAATTCTTTGAAAATAAGTTTACGATATATAATTTTAAAAAATAGTTTTAAAATATATATAAAAGTTCAACATAAATTTAGTGTATTAATTTAAAAAAATGTGCAGTCCTCAACCTGTTAAGGCGAGCAAATTTGGAAAGTACAAATGCCAAGGTGGCGATTAATTGTTGCAAAAGGAGTTGTCTTTGGCATGTCACACGAACAGAGGAAGGGGACGATGGAAGGAAATATTTTTCTTTATCTCATGGCATTAATACCTTATCGTGCACATTCATTACCCGACCTATAAGACAAAGGCATAATTTATTACCTTTTGATCTGTGTACCATTTTTTGCTTTGAAGCAGAACAAATCTGTAGTTCGTAGAATCATAGCTTCTGTAAGACATTTTTTGCAGGAAGTGCTTTTGAAATTGCAGGTGACCATGGAGGCCAATTTCACACTTCGAACAGACAAGAAGTTGGTACCCTTTTTGGGAAAAGTATCTAATAAACGAATGCAAGGACTGTTCAGGTTTAAGGAAGAGAAGTTGTGGGCGGCAGCTCGACTGATGCTTGTGCAGGAGGTGGCCCATATCAGTCACCGGTATCGAACTAACATTGAGATTTACTCTCTAATTCTGGTGTGGGCTTGTGAATTCGAACCGGAGGTGGAAACAGTAAAACTCGCATTGGTCAAATTGATTGATGGGGATTTTTTTATTAACTTGGAATCAATCCTGGAGTGGGTGGTGTCGAGAGTTGGCATTCGAATTAATGAAGGGGACGATTAGGACAAATTATTTCCTTTTATTCATGGCCCAGAGGATGAAATCAAATACCAGTGCCGTGAACGTGCCCGAGTGGGGTGGGAAGCTATGAAGCTCTTTGTGCAATTAACCAGGGTGGATGAAGTCTTGAAGGCTTTGCATGTGGTGGCAAGGATGGAGGTTGGTAGGGAATTAAGAGATAGGGTTGAAGAAGGAAGGGCCATACAGCTTTTGGCAAGCTTGGAGGGATACCCTGACTTCGGATGCCTAAACTGCATTCCAAAATGAAAGTTGAAGTGGAAAAAGGGAAAGCCAAAGCATCGAACTCCGAGGAGGGAAGGGGCTAGGAGGAGGCGACCCAGGGGGATAGTGAAACTAAGTGAGCGGCCTATCGGTAATGAACAAGTTTTTTTTGTCTACTTGTTATAAGCTGTGGGTAGTATGGATTTCTCTATGTCTGTCTTTATGCATGAATGACTGCAAATTTTGTATTTTGAAACTTTTGAATTAATAGAATGAAAAAATCTTTACCGATAAACTTTTGTATCTTGAAACTTTTGAAATTTTGTATTTTGAATGACTATATATTTATAAAATTATAATCAACCATAATCAATGTACAAATAATTAATGGAACGAACTGATTTTAATTTTTTATAGCATTACATAAAAAAGATCACAGTATTAAATTTATTTCCATTGTTTAACAAATAATTGAAATATCGTAGCTCATATACAAAAAACATTTGAAAGAAATTAATTAATAAAAATGAAATAGAATCATAGAAAGAATTTTTATATTCATAAGACTGTAAGAGGCAAACTGAAACAAACTGGAATTTAAAAAATTATCAGTAATATTTATGCTTTTGAAATTTATAATTTTTTCGTCTGAGACTTGAGTCCCCCAAAAACTTAAAAGCCAAAATGAGTGAGCCACTGGAACTTGTTACTACTTATTATAGTTGTCATTAGTTTTATATCCAAAGTCATTCTATATGCTCTAGTCGGTTACTACTACCGAAACATTCAGTCGGTATGCATAGAACAGTTGGTTATAGAAGTAAGTAGTCACAGAGCCTAGTATTCACCAAGCTGTCTATTGAGTAACATTCCATGTCTACCGAACAAAAATAATGATACACCGAGTGAAACGTGTTACCAGATTCATTGAATCTAGACACACATGTGGAAACATGTTACAAGATCAAGGAACAAAGTACCGTTATCACATTGGAAATTGCACTTAAAGATTGTGTATGATTTTGAGGTCATCTAACCAATGAAATATTTTTTATGGTTATTCATTCAATAAATCATGTTTGTAAGATCGAAGCAATGAACCTGATCACTGAAATAAGAGATCTATTTATACAGCATGGATTGAGATCAGCGACATATAGAGGTGTATGAAGCAAGACATGTGTGATACATAAGAAAGCACTAAGTGTTATGACTGTTACAGAGACACATAGGTCACCGAGAAGGATTTCATAAAACAGTAAAAGAATAGAGTAAACAGAAGGGTTTACCGAGTTACTTTATGGGTTACTGAGGTATGCTATAAGCAAGGTAATCTCATTTTGAGAACATAGAATCTGCTATAACATTCCAGATGTAAAGTTGTAGATATTTGTAAAAATTTTATTGTAATATTTTGAAGTTGTAAGAGAAACCTTTAACAGGGTAAAAGACTCTAACAAAGTCTATAAATTGTAAAGCCTTTAACTAGGTGCAACATTTAGAATAAGTGTTGTAAAATACTTTAGCAAGGTAGATCTAACGATCTTGATACTCCTAACAAGGTAAGCTATCAGAAATAGCTGAACATGTAGCTCTAACCGAGCAACCTTTATTATTGTAGTAGTGAAGTTGTGGGTGCCATCCCCACCATAGTTTTTCTCTCTAACCAAGAGTTTCTGCATAACCAAAATATATGTGTTATGGAGTGAATCATGTATGATTGTTATTTATTTGTTTTAGCTTTATGTTATGTTATAGCAGTTTGTGGTTTATAACAGTGAAGATATTGTTGATAAAAAGATTTGAAGTACTGATTCACCCCTCCCCTCTCAGTACATTAGCTTTCCATATTTGGCCTAACAATTGGTATCAGAGCTTGAATCTTGGAAAAAGGTTTAACAGCCTAAAGAGAAAGATCTTATCAATGGAAGGCTATAAACAATCTCAGAAAATTGTGTATCTACAAGAAGAGTTGGATCATGCTAATCAAGTGATTGTGGACATGCAAAGACAAATGCAAAAATCATTGAAAGTTAGAAGAAAATTATCTGATGATTTGCAGGACTCTCAAGAGTGAGTGGAACAAATTGAAACATCATCTGAGAATAGTATATCTGAAGAGACTGAAGATATGATTGAAGAACTAAAGGAGAAGAACAAAGCACTGACTGATCAGCTAAAAGCAATGAAAAGAGGACATGAATATTTCAGCACACAGATGATTGAGAATATTGATGCATTAAGAATAGTTGAAGATAAAGTAAGAGATCTAGAAAGAGAAAAATAACAGCTTGAAGCATTAGTATCTGAAAAGAATGATGAAATCACAAGGTTGGCTGGGATTCAACCAAATCTGTCAGATCAATTGGGCTATGCACATCATGAAGCAAATCTGAAAGATGATAAGAATCAAGCATTGAAACTTGAAGTATCAAGGTTGACCAATGAACTTGAAACAGAAAAGAAATCCAAGGAAACACTAAAAAAGAGTTATGAAGCATCAAAGATGTTGGATGAGCAACTGAATACAAGAAGATCCAACAAAGAAGGAGGACTCGGTTACAAAGGAAAAGACTCTACCAAGAAGGGAAGTCATACAACCGAGAAAGGAGAATCATCAAAGCAAGTTGGCAATAAGAAGAATATCAAAGGAAAGAAGCATGTTTGCAACTACTGTGGAAAACAAGGTCACACTGCTAACATATGCCAAATCAGAAAAGGTAAGCAACAGAATGTCACTAGGTCTAATGGTTTTTGTCACAATTGCAACAAATATGGTCACACATCTAACCAATGTAGGACAAAGTCTACTAGCAATTATCAGAAGGCAAAATTCAAAGGGTTTTGTAAAAACTGCAATAGATATGGACATAGTACCAAGGAGTGTTGGTTTAGGCAAAAAAAACTATATGTGGTCTACACACCGAGAAAATACCAGAGGCTACCAAACTCACACAAATCCTTACCGATAGTATTCTGCAGTACCATGGGATTACAATACAAGGATATGGTGTGAATGTTGTGGAAGATATGGACATATAAGTGCCAACTACTTTATAAGGTTTAGAATGAACAACCGAAGATCATGGAGAAATCCTGGTATGGCATGTTTTCATTGTCACAAAGTTGGACACTTGGCTAGAGATTGCAAAGATCGACCTAGAGGAGACACTAAGGAAATAAAAGGCAAATTACAGATGATTTGGAAAAAGAAGGAAATTGTGTCAAATGAAGAAAGCACCTTATCTACCGAGCTAGCTTCACCTATTCCAAATTAATCGATAAAAGTATGAAGGGACTGCATTATCTCAAAGGTCAAATCTTAACAGATCCTATTTCATTTTTGTACTTAATTCAAAATCTGTATATTTAAAGATGCATTAGAAAATTTGAAATTTTATCAAAGTCTTTTGGAAGCCTATCAAGTCGGTAAATGCAGGAAGTCTGGCTACTCGGTAAAAAGCATAAAAAGGAAGTAGTGGTACCGAGTGCATTTAATGTTTTATGACCTAACTGCATGAAGCCCAATGAGGTATAATGAATACTTAAAGCTATTGCGTGGTCATTTTTCACTCACCAAGTTTTCAAGAAAGCAGAGCAAAGTGAATCAAAGGCGATCAAACGTCCTCAGAAGCAAATTCAAAGGTATTTACATCAATCACAATGCATTATCAAGATAGTTTACCGATCATATCAAGTTGTTATTATTTGCTAAGTAGAAAGTGTCTGTCGTTTGAAAATCTTTAAACCCTAAGGATCTTTTGTCAGTGTTTATCCAAAATCTACAATGGCACCTAAGATCTAGAAGCCCGTTGTTGTTGAGAACATCGAAAAGCCCTCACTGAAATACTCTTTAACTCCCAAAATTGCATCTAAACCAGATGACAAAACTACATTTTCACTCATTTCGGATAGAGTTTTATTAGTCGAGGATGTGAGATTCTTTACTAAGTGTCGAGTTGAAGAACTAGGTCATGTTGAGATCAAAGACACATATGATGAATTGTGTACCGATGGTAAAATGGATAGCAAATATGAACACATCAAAATCAAGGGATTGACCGAAGCCCTAACCTATCCATGTGTCTTCAAACCCCAATGGGTCAAGTTTGTTCTGAGCAGAGTTCATGATGACTTCATGTGGCTAGAAGAGCAATCGTTTAAGATCACCAAGGAAATCATTCATTTGATCACCGACTACCCTATTTATGATCATGCCCGAGCTCAGAAAATGATATCACAGAAGGAGTTGATCAGTTTAACTAGAGTAGAATCTGATTGCAGAGGACTGAAATTGAACAATGTCACTGCTGAAGAGCTAAAGTTTTCCATTAGAGTAATAGGTCATTGTTTCTTCCAATCGGCAAGAGAAAACAATGTACCCTGTGCAACAGTCGACTTAGCATATAAAATTGTGAAGAAAGGCATGAAAATTGATCTATGTGAGGTATTGTTGAAAAACTTGTTTGAGAATCTCAATACCATAAGGAAGCCAAAGAAGAACAATTCGGCTAATACACTAAAATTTGGATCACTTCTGGTATGCATGTTTTTCTATTTTGAGAAATTCCTTCCATCAGCCGGTAAAGTTGTTTGCGAACTACACTGACCAATCACCCATCAAATCAATGACTTCATCAAGAAGCTAGGTGATAATTTTAATGATATTATGGATGATTATTTCAACAAGTTTCAGGAGAAGATGCATAACAGATATAGAATTCCACCCAAGTTAGTGGAGAAATACAAGGATGACATATGTTTTGAAGTGGACACTAATTACTGCTATGTTAATGTTGTGGAACCGAGAACTCAATCTTTGTCACCTATGGGTTACAAGATTGATTTTGCTATCACACAACAACAGATAGATGCTTTTCTTACATTACCAAGGCATGCTACCGAGTTGAGGTATGGTACATATGAAGAAGTGAAGGAAAAAGTAAAAATGAGCATTGTAGTGCCCAAAGCTACAAGGAAGGCAACAAAAATGATCAAGGCATTAACAGAGAAATTTGGAGAAGGTTCTTCCTCCACACGTGTCAAGGGCACTATAGCCATCACCGAAGAGGAATCTGAAGCCCAAGAGGCAGCTATAACACTGAGCACCGAATTGCCTAAAGGGAAAGTTTTGAAAAGAAAGAAACATGATACATCCAAAGTATCACCAACTCCTCCAGCAAAGCAACCAAACACAAGAGCATCTGCAACATCACCGAGTAAGAAACCAAAGAATGTTGCCACACCCAAGGTGACAAAAACTTACAAGAAATCTACTTGGAGACTCATTTTGACTAAAGAGTCTAGTGACACTGAATCCGAAGACAAATAAATTTCAGATTGTCAAGAGTACAAAGGTAAATGTACATAGTGTTGAAAATTTTTGTGCAAATCTAAAGCAATATGGTGGATTTGGATCATTCAGATATGTAAAATATGAATCCAGATCTGATGATGAAAAGAGACAAAGAGAAGAAGCTATCATCTGCACACTATTGAAATTCTGATTGGTCCCATTGGAAGTATGTAAATCTCTTCCAAATGAATTATATTTGCATATTGACAACAGGTGGAAGTATGCAATGGACTTAGAGAAATAGATGAGAGAAAGAAGTCTGGTACATCTTTTCCCAGACATGTCGGTAGATGAGATCATTGAACATCTAAAAAACTACCACACAAAATTCCTAGTCATGCAAAGAACCTTGAAATTGATGAATGGCCTTTCCTTAGATGTAGAGAATGAGACCAAAGAAAAATGGCATGAAATCTTTCAAATCAAGAATGCTGGTGACCAAGATGAAGTTGAAATAGTCGATGTCACTGAGCAAGATCCTAATATCACCGAGCAAGACCCTGCTGACACCATACAAGTTGATGAGGATATCATGGACATCGAGGCACCTAAACAAGAAATGATAGAAGGGAATGCTTATGCCCAACTTGTATCCAGTGAATCAATTTTGGAACAAGTTCAGCCCTATCCTCTGGTCAATTAGCCTATTTCAACCGAGGTCCCTTAGGATACGGAACAAGGCACCGAAGGTCACAAGTCAACAGTAGGAGAAGGTACTTCTCAAGAATAGACCTCTCAAGCTCCCTCTAGCACTGAAAATGTTACAACTGAGACACCAAGCTCAAAGACACCAAAGGACACTATAGAGGCTAAAGAAACTGACCAAAGTGTTGCCTCTACCGAGCAACCTACCGAGGGTCACCAAGCCTCACAAGCCATTGTTTTAGTTCAACCGGTGAAAGGTAAAAAAAAGAAAATGAAAAAGCATAGTTTCAAATTAGATTTGTCAAAACCAATAGTGTTGCCCAATGTTGATATATCCAAATTAAAAGGGCAAGCACTCATTGAATTCGGTGAACTATGCAAAGCCAAAGCTGAACAGGAGAAGCAAATGGCTATTCAAAAGAAAAAGAAAGTATTTCAGAAGGTGAAAGCACTCTTAACCGATATGCTACCTGAAGCAACAGTGACAAAAGATGCCGCCATCCACATTCAACTGGATGAACTCCTAACCAAGATAGAGACATCTGGAGCAGATGCATCTGAATATTTGAGCAAGATAAAGGACAAGGAGCTCACTGCTAAAATGATTGAAGAGGTATAGAAAGCTATTGCTATTGGCAAAGTTAAACTTGTCAAATTTATTGTTGAGTTGACCCCTCAACTCAAGCACATTCTTTATTTATTTCAAACACTTTGTACATTTTCTTTATTCATTAAAGATATCAAAAATACAACTGAAGTGATTGAGAAAGAGATCACCGATCTCTCAAATAAGTTGACCACTGAGCCAAATTCCATTCAGAATTTTTATACAAAGTTACAAAAGCTCATGGCTCAACAATTGGAACTCAGGAATGAAGAACACAAGATAAGGATGGACATAATGACACTTCAAACATTATTCATTCCTCGTCTTTCCTCTGTCCAAGAACAGATCAACAAAGCTACCTCTCTATCCACTCAATAAGAGGGAAGCACCTTAGATGGACTAATTTCACTATTAGCTGACATTACAGCTCAAAATTCACTTATGGATAGTGTTAAGGATGCTCTCTCTGCCGCTCTCACCGATGCTCGAACAAAGTACAAATCCATTTTTGACTAGTTGCCACCACCGAATGGTAACTAAGTTTTCATGTTTGTCAAATAGGGGGAGTGAGTATCATATCAAAGTATCGTATCTAAGTATACAGGGGAATGTAGTATACAGGGGAAGTATACCGAGCAGTGATCACCAAACAGAACCAAGTACAGAATATTGATCACCGAGCATGCAAAATCAGAATTTTGTACAGTATATTGATAAGGGGAGTATATCTGAATATACTATTTCATTGACAAAAGTATATGCTGTCAGTTTTGTCAAACTTTTGTAAGTATATAGATTTTTGAGTTATGACTTTGAGAGTAGTTTTGTCAAACATCTCAACTAATGTCAAAAGGGGAGATTGTTACTACTTATTATAGTTGCCATTAGTTTTATATCCAAAGTCATTCTATATACTCTAGTCAGTTACTACTACCAAAACATTCAGTCAGTATGCATAGAACAATCGGTTATAGAAGTAAGTAGTCATAGAGCCTAGTATTCACCGAGTTGTCTACCGAGTAACATTCCATGTCTATCGAGCAGAAATAATGATACACCGAGTGAAACATGTTACCAGATTCATTGAATCTAGACACACATATGGAAACATGTTACAAGATCAAGGAACAAAGAACCGTTATCACATTGGAAATTGCACTTAAAAATTGTGTATGATTTTGAGGTCATCTAACCAATGAAATATTTTGTATGGTTATTCATTCGATAAATCATGTTTGTAAGATCGAAGCAATGAACCTGATCATCGACCTAAGAGATCTATTTATACAACATGGATTGAGATCAGAGACATATAGAGGTGTATGAAGCAAGACATGTGTGATACATAAGGAAGCACTAAGTGTTATGACAGTTGCAGAGACACAGAGGTCTCCGAGAAGGATTTCAGAGAACAATCAAAGAACAGAGTAAACAGAAGGGTTTACTGAGTTACTTTATGGGTTACCGAGGTATTCTATAAGCAAGGTAATCTCATTTTGAGCACATAGAATCTGCTATAACATTACAGATGTAAAGTTGTAGATATTTGTAAAGATTTTATTGTAATATTTTGAAGTTGTAAGAGAAACCTTTAACAGGGTAAAAGACTCTAACAAAGTCTATAAATTGTAAAGCCTTTAACCAGGTGCAGCATTTAGAATAAGTGTTGTAAAATCCTTTAGCAAGGTAGATATAACGATCTTGATACTCCTAACATGGTAAGCTATCAGAAATAGCTGAACATGTATCTCTAACTAAGCAACCTTTATTATTGCAGTAGTGAAGTTGTGGGTACCATCCCCACCACATTTTTTCTCTCTAACCAAGAGTTTCTGCATAACCAAAATATATGTGTTATGGAGTGAATCATGTATGATTGTTATTTATTTGTTTTAGCTTTATGTTATGTTAGAGCGGTTTGTGGTTTATGCATAACAGTGAAGATATTCTTGATAAAAAGATTTGAAGTACTGATTCACCCCTCCCCTCTCAGTACATTAGCTTTCCATATTGGGCCTAACAACATTGAGCTTGTTAGGGTTCGAGGACATAGGGAAAAAAAACTACAGGAGGGCAGGGCTAGGGCACAAGTAGTGGAATTGTTTACAATTTTTCCCTAAGAATTTGGCCCTCCTTCCATGTAGAATTCTTCAGACAGCATAAGTTGAGAGAATTCGTCAAGCCACATGTAGTTTGGAATGTGGTCCTAGAGGAACCATTTCTGGAGGAAGTCCCTGCCAATCTGCGCCCATTTTTTGTGACGCGTCAACTGCTCCACGTTTAGGTTTAGGAGAAACGGTTTCCTGGCCACTGGCACTGCTTGGTCAGGGAGGAGAAGCTTGGATAATTCACTCACCCAAGGGATCCCCACCCCTACTTCTGCAAGGATGACAAGAGTAATGTTGTGTCCAAGGAAGTCTTCCTTAAAAACCTTCCTCAAAAACATCAGCATATCCACCTTGTCTCCTCCCAAGTCTAGAAGAGACACTAAGAAGCGGGATGTAATGTTCGTGTTAACACGGTACCTATTTTCATTTCGTAGAAACTCTCTGCCCAGCACCATCCGCACAACCTCATTGGTGAACGACCCAACCTCATTGTAGACTGATTGGAGGGTTGGGTCTCTAACGGAGCCTAGAAAGGCCCTTTGGTCCTCTGCAAAATGCTTCTCAAGCGGATGGGAGTGTCCATCTTGGGAAAACAGATTAACAAATTAAACAACCTAAGCCTATAAACCTAAAATACCGTGAGCTAAAGCTCTAACGATTTATCTACCAAATGGCAAAGGCTAATTGAAGATGAAAGAAGCAGAGATCGTATATAAATCGTTGAAGCTCTTGATTGTAATAATTACTTCTTTAACTACTATAAAAAAATTTAAATCTTTCGTATCTCTACAAATCTTTCCCATAAATGCACTATTGTGCGAAAATGGAAACAACTATGAACCAGTACCAAATTGGCAAGTATCACATTGGAAGCCATGGGGACATAGTGGATTGCCGTAAGTGAATAGATATATATTAAATGAATGAAATTATCGATCGTGATTCATGACATTTGATACGTGTCTATTGAATCCAATTCCATTCGGGGCACTTTCTGGTGAGCTATGTTCTCTTCAGAAAATTGGGCCGAAATAAAACTTCAGCCATTGATCTACGATCATCGAACGGTTTAAAATCATTGATAGATTTTAGGTATGTGTCACCCTTCACGTGTCAAAGTGGTCGTGCTTATTGTTACATCATGCAGAGTCCCGAATCATTGTATTATGAATTTATGTGATGCGATGTGCCTTGTCTATTAATGGCAATGAATTCATGAAATCGCCAAAAAATTATATATTTTTCCATAAATAACAAAATATTCGCCAAAACAAATTAAATAGTTTTCAAGCGGTGGATAAAAATCGCCAATACATTTAAATAATTTTCAAGCGATGGATAAAAATCACCAATACATTTAAATAATTTTTCCTTCGGAGTAAATTTTTTCGCTCATACAATTATATATTTGTTCCTTTTAACAAAAATTATTCGCCTCCCACAATAAATATTTTCCCCATAGAACAAGGTATTATTCGCCAGAAATTTATGGAATTTTCATACCCTACAAAAAAAATCGCCAATACAAAATAAGTTTTTCCCCATTTAAAAAAAAAAATTTGCCATCGATATGGAAATTTCCCTCTGAAAATAATGTCTGATTCGCTAGGATTTTACACAATTGCCCGGGGGGGGGGGGTTTCTTAAAGTTATCCCATAGTATAAATACCTATAAACTGACTACTAATTCACTTCAGTGACTCAGTCCGAGGCTTCTATATCCCAAATGGACTCAAGATCCAGAAACTGACGAGTACTAACAGGTTCATCTTCATTCTCAGTCGGGTATTCAAGATTGCAGGATTGTAACTTTGGCCCTCCGCCCTACAATGAACTTCGACATTCCAACTCAAATTATGAGATGTGAATCAAGAGCTCCCAAATTTACTAATCAGACACGAACAAATTGTAAGAAAGAGTGTATTTATATCAATCCATGATTGCATTTTTGGCGAATTGCACAGGCGTTTCAAAATGCATCTTGATTTAAGCGAGGCGAAATGGGTCCTCAAATTCTTATAATGTTTTAATTGATAGTGGTGAATTTATTATTTGGCCGACGCGTGCAATGAACATTTAATTTACTATTGGAGAATTAGGTCCTGGGTACGTGGTCGTTTTACTATTTCTAGTGAATAACGGAGGTGATCTAATACCCACGTCCGAGTGATTCTAGGCAAATATTACGGCCATGCATGTCAAACGGTGTGTGGTCAATGGAAAAGCCATAATACAGTGTACCATTAACCCTGAAATTCCTCACGATTTGACCAGTATTGTGCCCCAGACTATTTGCCATTTCCTATAAAAAAAAACGTAGAATTCATCAATTGGCGAAGATTCACCACTAAAAAACTCTCTAACAATTAAGTTAGGTGTTTTGGTTTGCACTAATGAATATGTAAATCCGATCTCTAGTAGAGATGAATGTAGAGTAAGATCCATAGGCAAATATGTCTCTTCAAGTGTTGCTCCAAAGTATCTATACCAATGTGAAGCTTTGACAAATAATGAGATAGAAAAAAAAGAAAAAAAGAGGGTCTAAATAATCACTCATAATAGCTAAAGAAGATGATACAACTATAAGAAGTAACATCAAATAGGAAATGAATATCCTCAATTGTGTCCTCGAAGTTTGCAAGGTAGCATACACAAAACAAACCTACAATGTCCACCAAGTAATCATCCTAAATAGTTATATCTAGAAGAATATGAATATTCCACAAAATTTAATCACTAGGAGCCATTAATGTAGCAACACTATTTTTTTTTTGAAGTAATAATAGATGGATATGAGATTTTAATACATACCATTAAATTAAAGTGCTCATACTTAGATGATGTGTCCACACAAGATTCATGATTGTGAATGTCAAATGAATATGTTTATGTTTGTTTACCAAAATCTAGTAACTAATTCCATTGGCAATGCAAATTTGTTTCAATTGATGAAGTTTATAAAGAAGTTTCAAATCATCAAGTTCTTTTAACAAGAATTCATCTACTGCATGCATTTTCGTTTCAAGGTATTGATATTTAGTTTTTCATAGATTAGTAGACATGTTTATAACCAATAAAACATAAGATTACCCCACAAATTACCCAATCGAGGGTCCCTCCAACAATGTATGATCTTGGTACTTTATACTTTGTGTTATTAGATGCACCACTTGCCAAAACCAACATAGTGGACTTGATCCTAGTGCATGCATATGCCATATTTAACCACAAAATTGAAGCATAATATTAGGATTGAAAACTAGTTTAATAACATTAATGTAAAGTACATAAAAAGTTATGTACTTTTAACAAAAAAAATCACCAAACAAATTATTGTGCAAGTGCAAATGAAGCCTCGAAAATTCTCAAAATAAAAACTACCTAGCAACACCTATGAGAATATATGATGTTTAAAAAAATAAAGCATTAAAGTGTGAAAAAAATTGCACTACTTCACAGCCCACAAAATTTTATCCCAAATGAAAAAAAGTCTTGCAAAAAGGAGCTCATATGATTGAGAATGGGGCCTTTAAAATTTGACAACCAAAATCAAAATGCAAAAAGAGAGGGATATGTTGGTTAGGGATAGCTTGATAATGTCATGCTGACATTAGCATTTACTATGAATGATTTCTCTAATCATTTGGTATATTCTTAAAATCACAAAACCAATTAGGTTCACCACACCACTAATTCTTTTGGGTGACAAACCACTACTCAAATTTTAAAATTGTCTTGTGAGAATTAGAGTTGGTATGGTGGTTTGTAATAGTTGTTTAATGGTAAAATGTTGTAATATTGCTATGTTTGGTAAATTTATTTATTATAAATAAATAAATAAAAGAGTATGTCCCATCTTCTTGAAGATGATCCCTTGGCATTGAGAATAGCTTAATACTATAGGATTATGGATTTGTGATTTTAGGGTCGAAAAATGTTAATATATTTATTTATTTATTTAAGATAATTAGTCTAAATAAATTTTGTGTGTATGTAATGTGTTATTTTTTAATCATAATTAAATTTTAATAATTATTAAATATAAAAAAGATTAAATTTTAAGTTTTTTAATGCATACACTAAACTTCAAATTTTATAATATAAATAATCGTTGTAGAAAAAAATGCTATAAAATCTATGACATCCCATCTATCAATGAATTTTAAAACTTTTTACTAACTAACTGCTAGTATCGAGTTTGTAAGAAAATAATATCAACATATTTTTTAAACTATAAACATTTTGCATTTTATTAGCTTGCATCATTTCAACATTCAAAACATATATGTAAGTTTTATATTCTTCAAGTTAAAAAAACTATATTATTGTTTCCTAATTCATTTATCAAGTAAAGACACATTATTAAACAAGGTGGGACATTCATTATGAGGCAAGTGTTGTTGAATTTTCTAAAGGAGGAATAATAGCCAACATAATGGAGAACCTTTTTTCTATACAATCAATAAGGTTAGGAGTATATGCTACAATATTATTGAGGATGGTGGAGAAATAAAGGTTAAAGAGGATGATTCACTTGAACCCATATAAGGTGTACTACTTACAAAAGGGGGATCAAATCTTGGTGAAGGACTAGTGCAAGGTGAGATCACCCTCAATTCCTACAAAGATGGGAAGGTCTTGGATATGATGCCAATGAATTTTTTCCAACATACTCTTAAGAAGGGGATGAAATTTTGATAGGGAAGTGATCAAGATTTAAACTATGCAATATGGTTAAGGATGACAAATGGTACATGTTGAAGCATTTGAAGAATCCATATGAAGAATATGCAGTTGAATTATGAGTGATGACAGTATCAAAGAAGATGCTAAAAGAGTAAGAAAGAAGGGAGGTGGATGGTACAACCATGGAGAGTTTCATAGATTATATGTGATACATCAATACGTTTAGTGACAAGCAGTTGTTGGTAGTTGGGGAAAATCAGTACAAACAAAAGTTCCATCTAAATTGCGGAGATCTTATTAAAAGGATAATGAAGTAACTAAGGATAATCAACATGGTAGGTACATGATGTGTAAGTGATTCTCTACAAAGATAAAATAGAATGGGAAATAAATATTACAAGGCTAAAGCTAATAAAACTATGTGTAACAAAATGCTTGGGAAATCAAAGGAGGAAAATTCTTTATGCATTAAGAGAAGATTGTAGGGTATGAAATATCACTAAGAGCTATTGAAAATAATAGTAACTAATATTGATGGTTACCAAGGAAATTGGGATTAGAAAGCATCATCATAATGAATAAAGTAATGAAAGGAAAAATTGAGGACATAGTAGCAAGGGTGACACATCAAGATACATCATCAAGATAATTTGTAAAAAATATGCAAGAATACAGAACTCTAAGAACACTAAAAGGAATAGAATGGAAGGATGGAGATAGACAAATATTTTATACTAATTTGGATTGGTGCAACATGTTGTGGTAGTAATGTGATTTCTAGAGAATATCTAAAAACATGCTCAAGAATGGAAATAAGGAGGATACTTGAGTTGTTGTATGAGGAAGTATTATCATGTTTATTGGAATATGTGACACAAGGATATGGATATGGCATGGAGAAGTAGTCAATAGTAATAAAACTAGTGGAGAGTTGGTTTATAATGCAAAGGTTCATCTATAGAAATGGTGGAGGTAATCCAAGTATGTAAAATAGTTTGTAGTTCCAATTACATGATAGTATGAAAGTGGTATCATATGCCACAAGAATAAAATTATAAAAGGATACAATTAAATAGTGATAATTAAAAAAATATTGTTTAGAGGTAGGTGGCACAATAAGAGAGAAGTATGTTATAGAAGAAGGTAGGGATACAGATGAAAGTGGATAATATTGTTACAAAAATAAAATAGGAAATAACAAGATTTTAAAGGAATTATAGTTAGAATCATATTAAAGGGTGAAATGTCTTTTGAATAGTCAAGAATAAAGTATGAAGGTACCATTAGACCTATAGAGCAAGGAAGGGAATTGTATTAGGCAGATTCACCCCAAGTTTGACCTTGTTTATTATTGAAAGTTACAAGAAGTAATCAATGTTCCCATCGAAGGGAATGATAGAGTTATACAAAGAGAAGAATTAGGAAATTTTAATATTTAGAAGCTAGGCTATTGGATTGAAGGAAAGAAGTGTAGAATTTTTTTTGACATGATATTTGGAGATAGAGAACAAGTCAAATGGTACCTTAGTCCTTAAGGGTGAGTTGGCAAAGAGTCTTCGTATATTTTCTAGCTATTAGTATCAAAACTAGAAGAGGTAAAGGGAGGATCCTAAAATTCATTTCTAAATCCTATCTATCATTGCGCTTAGTTTACTAGCTAAAAGAGTGGTTCTACCTCTCATCCCTTATTTGTGAGAATTAGCTCATAAATGACCTCCTATAGGAGTTTGACATAGGAGAACTCCCAACTCATCAATTTGATTTTGCATCAAACAAAAAATATTTGACCTTTTTTGTGTTTAATTTAAAAATTATTGGTCCCTCCTTTGATGTCATGATTTGGAGTGTGCAATTTATTTAGAGTTACCTAGTGAATTTTGGAAGGTTTTTTTATATGATCTACGATGTGGATTTGTCATTATTTTCATTCAAGTTTATAGAGGATTCTTGCACTTTTCTTGTAATGTTCCCATTTTCATGAGGATCAGTTTGCAAAGGAGTTTGGCCTATTACTTGATCCTCGTAGTCCAAAAGGTTGATGAGAGGGTCGACTGGGAAGTTGCTTGTGGCTTCACATTCTATTTTAATATGATTTTAAGTGATATAATGTGTTCTCACGTATGATGTCATGTGTGCTGCACTTTATATTCATAATGATATTTTAATTATCTAAAGTGCAATTAAATAATAAAATATTCTAGAAAGATCAATTAGATATTATTTTTTTTCTTCTAGAAGGAGGCCGACCTCTTGAAGGAAAAGAATAAATAGAGGAGGCAGCCTCATTGTTGGGCATCAATTATTTGACATCTCTTCTTATGAGTAACTTGTGGAGCCGAAGGTTTCTACAGTTTATTGGACATTGGGAATGATACCTCCCTTTGTTACGCATAACTGAGGTGGTGAAAGATCTTTCGAAGGGTTACAATTGTGGAGGTGATATCTCAGTCATCTCTTTGAGCTTCATTGGTGGCCAAGGTTCAAGTTTTAATTGAGTTCGAGTGGGAGTTATTGAAGATATTTTTGATATTCTAATCTTCACCAATTTTGTTGATAAGAGCTATCAACATTCTTCTTATTCTGAGTTTTGACATCAAACACTTTTAGACCATGAACCCAACTAAGGGAAACCCACAAATTCACTTATTTGAGTAGTTTGGGGGAGCGATTTCATATCCTAATTGGAGCGCTCACCTTAGGGAAGGTTAGTGATCATTTTTGGTATTTGAGGGGATTCATAGAGGCTACCAATTATTTTTTATAGTCTGAAGCACATATGAAAGATGGGCGACTTTGTGAAGGGGTTGATTTGGCATCAAAGAGTTCTTCTTTCAATGGATTTATCTTGCTTCTTCATCTCCAATAGAGGGCATCATCTCTCATTAGGTTCTTATGTATTAGTAATGCACTGCTCATATATATAAGTTGTTGATATAGTGATATTAATATGAACATACCATTGAATATAAAACAAGGGTCCAAGCATCTATTTGTTCATTTGTAAGTGATGATTGTATATAATAAAGGGGATTGAATTGCAACTCTCTATATGATCTTATATATATGTTCTTCTTGTTAGTTGTTTGCATACCAAATGTTTGTAAATATGTATTTTGGCTATAGATGCACATTTCTCCTATAGAAGTCATGTATATGCATTGGAGGGGTTAAATAGAAGTTATTCATGCATTATACTTCAAGCCTAGACACCATAGGGATCATTTGCAGTCACTAAAACAATACTATATGAGACTAAAACTCAGACTAGCAAACAGAGTGTTTGTATGCAAAGTATTTGACAATATTCCTTGAGTTGGATTCCATCATTTTCACACCTATATTAGCAAGGAATATTACAAGTCAATACTCTTAAAGAACTCTGATTTTTTTCATTAGTCATATGCCAAGTAAAAATTGAATAACACACATTATACTAGTTGTCCAAACTGCATAACATGCAAGTTACACAGACAGAAAACTAGAACAACAAGTTATTAGACAATTTTTTGTCAATATTCCCTACACTTTCAATCACATAACAACAAGAGGTATTAGATTTCTCCTAGAGAACAAATAGTAATGTGTAGTAATAGTATGACTAATTGGAGCTTCTCTAATTTAATCTTCTTGTCGAATGTATGAGGCACATGAACAACAATTGAAGTAATTAAATATTTTATCTTTATCCTAACTTTAAATTTAAAATTTAAAAGTATATCTTTGTGCCAACATTTTTGGCTACTTATAATAAAGGTTTTTGATCTTAGACTACATTATAGCATGTCCTAGGGGTCATTAAGAACATATTGGTAAAATTTAGAAATATTTGCCACATTTAGGTCATCCTTATCTTTGGGAGACTATAATAAGTCATCACACCTTGTGTGTGTTAAATCCATCATCATTCTCTTTGTAATCAGAAAATTTTTCACAATATGTTAGAATACTATGATATAGATATTTAATGATTGTGAAGTATCATGTTTTAACAATTATTGTGAGATTTTGCCAAGATCAAGGGCACAATGAAAATCATAAAAGAGAGACAAAAGAATGACAAGAACAAACTATATTATCATCAATATGCAAATGATCAACTGGATTAACCAATACAATGAATATAGGTTTGCTTATATATGCAAGGCCATATGGATGTACGAGCACACAATCATGACATGTGGCTCACTAAGAAACAAGGGTAGGTAAGAAATACTAGGGGTAGGTCGGAGAAATAATATAATATTCCACAAGAGGTGGATGACCCACTGAATGTGGAGTATAACAACAAAATAAGACCACAAAAGGTGGAATTTCTCCTACAAGCTATATCCCTATGTGCACACTTCCCTAAGTCTCTCAAATCCAAACTACGAAGAGATTCATTATCCTAAGTTAACTTAAGTAAAGTGTAATAATATCCATGATGAAAAATTATTTACAACAACACCCCCCCTTAAGTGCAACTTAGGGGAATGAAGACAAGTCAACAATGCAAGATGGGTCCCAGCTACTAGGCCATGATAGGTACCCATGTACAATATGCAAATGCAAGAAAAACTATGCAATGCAATCTCTCACAAACGAAGAAAGGGAGAAAACCCAGTGGGAAAAAACTCCCCCACAAAAGAGAGATGAATGTACAAAAGACTCTCAAAGAAGAAGGACAAAACCTCAAAGAGGAAAAAGTCCCCCCCATAAGAGAGGAAGGAGAAGTCAGCAGACCCCCCCTAATGAGACATCTCGCACCCCCAAGAGAACTCGCAACTATTGGAACTTACTCTCGATGAAAGGTTTGGTGAATATGTCTGCAACCTGCTTCATTGTAGGACAATACTACAAATCAATGACCTTCTCCTAAATCAGCTCTCGGATGTAGTGCATATGGATCTCGATATATTTGGTCTATTGGTGTTGGACCGGCTTCTTTGAGATTGCAATAGCACTCTGATTGTCGCAATGTAGACCTGTGGGCCATGGAGTGGTGAACCCAAACTCTGTGAGAATTTGCTGAAGCCAAATGGTCTCAGTCGTTGCGTTAACAACTCCATGATACTCAGCCTCAGTCGAAGAGAGAGCAATAGCATGTTGCTTCTTGCTCTGCCAACAAATGGGGCCTGAACCAAGGTGAAAACTATAACCTGAAGTAGACTTACGATTATCAAGATCGCCAGCCCAATCGAAGTCTGTGTAACCAACCAAGCGAAGTCTTGTGCCTGCTGCATAGTGAATCCCATAGTGATGTGTAACCTAGATGTAATGAAGGATGTGTTTGGTGACTTTCCAATGAAGCTCATGTGGTTCCTGCATGAAGCGGGAAACCATGCCAATCACAAATGAAATATCGGGGCATGTATGAGTCAAGTAGAGGAGACTACCCACAAGCTGATGATACAATGTGGCATCAACTGGTGGAGAAGAACACTGAGCCTCAAGCTTGACTCCTGAAAGAAAGGGAGTCAGTGCAGGCTTACAATCAGCCGTATGAAAGCGTGCAAGTAGATCAAGAGCATACTTGGGCTGCGATAGTGTAATCCCAGAAGCTGACTGTGAAATCTCTATCCCAAGAAAGTAGTGCAAAAGACCCAAGTCCGTCATAGCAAATCTGTCATGCAAAGTAGATTTGACCCTGTTAATGATGGATGTGGTGCTCCATGTAATGATCAAATCATCAACATAGAGCATAAGTATCAAGTGTGAGTCATCTTGTCACAAAATGTAGACATTCGGATCAGAATGATACTTGGTGAACCCTGGTGAGAGAAGAAAGAAATCCATCTTGGCATACCAAGCCTTGGGGGCCTGCTTAAGGCCATGGAGAGATTTCCTTAGTCTACAAACCAAGGAACTATCCTGGATGAAACCCTGTGGCTGCTCCATATAAATCTCCTCATCAAGAACCCCATGAAGAAAAGCACTCTTCACATCCATTTGATGTACAACCCAACCATGAGCTACAACAATAGCAAGTGTTAAGTGAATGGAGTTCATCTTGGCTACGAGCACAAAGGTCTCAGTATAGTCAACACCTAGAACCTGAAAGAAACCTTTCGCAACAAGCCGAGCCTTATACTTATCTAAACTACCATCCGCTACAAACTTGGTTCGATAGATCCACTTACATCGAGCCATATTTCTCCCCTTAGGGAGATGGACTAAATCCCATGTTTTTTTCCTCATCAAGGAACTATACTCTTCCTCCATAGCTTGGTCCCACTCAGGAACCCCTGATGCTTCCTTAAATGTCTGTGGATCGGAAGCGGTAGCAATGAATGCATGTGGAAGATCTTGATGTTGTGATCAAGTCCTCCGTGTATCTAAAGGATCCCCAACAAGAGAACCCATAGACTCAATTGTCTATCGAGCCCAACAAGGTCTAGGTGGAGGTGGAGAACGAGGCTCATCAATTGCAAGTGGACCCTACGGAGGTGTAACCCTGCAAGTCAAAGTTGAAGGAGTCTCATCATCTGAATCACTAACATCACTATCCACAATGGAGGCAAGTGGAGGAGGTAGAAAGGCTAAGATAGAAGAGCTTTCCTTAAAGTGAACACTCCTCTCAATGAACACCTCATGTGTCTTTGGATAAATCAATCTATATGCCTTAACACCCTTAGCATATCCAACAAATATGCAAGGCCGACTCTAAGGTTCCAATGCCTTGCATTTCTACAGAGGTATACAAGCCCATGTTGGACACCCAAAGACTCTGAAATGTCTCACAATCGGTTTCCTTCTAGCCCAAGCCTTAAAAGGAGTAATACCTTGCAAAGCTTTGTGAGGAACCTGATTCTAGATGTGTGTGGCACAACTGATAGCCTCTACCCAAAAGGCAGGATCAAGAGAAGGTGCATGTATCATACAACTATCCATTTCTTTGAGAGTTCTATTCTTGCGCTCTACAACTCCATTCTATTATGGAGTGTATGCAATAGAATGTTGAAGATCAATCCCCTCACATGTACAAAAATCCTCAAGTCTTTGGTTCACATATTCCCTTCCATTATCTGTACGAAGAATCTTGACCGCTTTCCCGTATTTCTTCTCCACATGAGTCTTGAAGTCCTGGAATCTATCAAATACTTCACTCTTACGAATGAGAAAGTAGACCCAAGTGAAGCGGGAGTAGTCATCAATGAAGGTGAGGACATAGCGAGTCTTGCTAAATGAAGGTGTTGGAAATGGACCTACTACATCATTGTGAACAAGTTGAAGAACTTCCAAAGCTCTCCAAGCTTTCCCCTTATCAAAATTATCCTCGGGATGCTTGCCCATGGACCAACCTGAACATACACCCTCTAAAAAACTGATTCGATGTCGACTTGTGACCATGTCTTTAGTGTTGAGCTGCTGAAGATAGCAGTAGTTGGGGTGACCAAACCACTCATGCTATAACTTACTTTCTGAATTTGAATGAGTAAGAAAGGCCCTAGAAGGAGAACTTGGTACAAAGTGGGAGAATGATTAAAGCCTTGAGTTGTCATTGACTTGTCCCACTACTACCAAGGCATCATCATCAAGTTCCTTTACCACAATTGAATCAAGTGTAAACTCAACCTTTTTCCCATTCCCATAGTGAGTGATTTGGTAGATGTAAAGCGGAAAAATCGAACCCTAGGTGTTCCCCCCACTCCACTCCAAGGAGAGAGAAAGGAGGGTCACTAGGGTTGACGGTTTTCACTTAGGAGAGACTTTACATTCAAAAGAGGGGTTGAAACCCACAAGATCCAATCCCACACAATGCAAGACTAGATTCTAAATGAGTTTCAAGGGTTGAGATAACAACGATACCCTCTTTTGTAAAGAATGTAGATAGAATGATTGAACTAGGAATGTATGTAAAAGCAAGAAAGATTCGCTTATAAATGGAGATAGGGATACGGGATGAAGCTGCGGACCTGAAATTAGCAGTAAAATGTCGAGACGATGTTGTTCTGCAAATTTGAGCGAAAGTTGTCGGGACGATGGCGCCCGGAGTGCACACGGTCCTCCAAAAAATCCGCGAAACGAAGGGGGATCTGTTCGTCTCTGCACAAGGATTCCAGATCTTCAATTACAGCCGCGTACCTGCAACATACACATAGAAAAGAGAGGATGATTGGGGGGTTAGGGATTAGGGGTTTGCCTTTAGGTCAAACCCTGGTTTTGGAATCAACCAAGAAATGAGAATGTTGTAAATGTAAATGTTTGTAATGTAAACACGTACTGCTACCTTGTTGTAAGAATGTTTGTATTCTTACATGCGAAGGTGTAACGAATGTTGTATGTTATATGTTGTAGGTGATCTCCTCTTCAATGGTTGAATCCTTGTCTTGAATGCAACACCTAGCCTTGAATGGAGACTTAGAATGCTCAATTGCTTGAAGGAATGCTTGAATGTTTGAATGTTTGAATGTTTGAATGTTGCTTCCGCGTCTTGCTCTTTCTTATTTCCTTCCTCCCCTTTCTAGGAGAGGAAAAGTAGTTTATATACTTGTCAATTAGGGTTGAGAGACTGATTTTTCTGACCTTAGGCCGACCTAGAAACATTATTTTCCAATTTGCAAACTTAAAGACCCGATGCCCAACAAGAGACCGGGCCCAAAATAGGGCCAGGGACCAGGGCGTTGGGCGCCATGGTCCTGGGGGACCAAGGCACTGGGCACCATGGTCTTGAAGGACCAGGGCACTGGGCACCATGGTCCCACCTCCCGGGACAGCAGGGTGCAAGGAGGATCAGGCCAGGGTGCAGAAATATGCAGTTTTTGATGTCACAAGCAGGTTTCGGGGTCTCCATTCAGGTTCAACGTTGCGCCGCCATCATGAAGACCCAAATGCAGTCAAAATTGCAAGTGTCACAATTTTAGGATGCTACATTTAGCCCCCACTTTAGCGGGAGTATAAGCATACGCCCATACTTCTGGTAAAGTACAAGGAAACAACATTGAAAAACTTTCACCACGTCAAGGAGGCAAGATACACCAAGCCCCCAGTGGACTAAGGATCTTACGACTTCGATTGAAAAAGTAAAAGGGAAGATCATGAGGGAGAACCAGGACTGTTAGTAGTAAGGTTCCCTCACTATGAGTCATGCAAGAAAAATACCAAAAATTGTCAAGGCAAAGCTAAATTCGCCAAGACATTTTCAAGTATCTTGAAGAGATATGAATGGGGTGTGTGCCCCCCTACGTTAAAGCGATCACACACGCCTCATTGGGGGTGATTGCTTTAAGGTAGTGATACATATAAGAAATGAGAAGGGAAAGGAGCACGTTATCACAAGGATTTAGCCCCCAAGTGTGAGATAAACCCAAGGATAATAGACACAAAACACAAAGCACAAGGTGACTTTGCTTTCCTTGGGGTCAGTATGTTGTATGATAATTCATGTATATCATATGTATGTATGCATAATTGTTCTTCATTCCCCAATCAAGGAAGGTCACCTAGAAGAAGGGAACACATGTGTCTTTTGAGTCAATATGAGAGAGACCAAAAGAGATCTCAATGCTTTG
This sequence comes from Cryptomeria japonica, assembly GCF_030272615.1. Taxonomy (NCBI): domain Eukaryota; kingdom Viridiplantae; phylum Streptophyta; class Pinopsida; order Cupressales; family Cupressaceae; genus Cryptomeria; species Cryptomeria japonica. Next base: position 318,471,045 of record NC_081407.1, on the reverse strand, counting down.
CATCGTCCTCAAGTAAACAACACTAAAGACAACAAATAGAAGAATGAGAATAACACATAGAAGAGGTAACAAAAGAGATCAAGAGAGGAGGAGAGAGTCTGCTATGCTAATGAAACTAGTCTAGCACGTCATCTACCCCCTGATCTTGCTGATCAATATTTTGGGAAGGCAGGAAACACGCTAGAGGAGGAACATCCAACACAGAAGATGGAGCTATCACAAGATCCAAACAAGGGCTATGTTCATGTTCCACACCACGTTGTTCTTGTCTAGGAGCTAGGATAAGTGCTTTAGAAAATTCGTTAGATAAATGGTTATCAACATCAACATATTCATATTCACTATCAGAAGAAAGAGGAGTAACATTTTCATCATGAATAACATTTTCATCTATATCATCATCAAGATTTATAAAAATAGGATCTTTAACTAGCACAGGATCAAGACCATCATGCATCTTATGTTTAGGAGATTTTGGCTCAATTTTCAGCTGAGGAGAAAATGGAATAATACTAGCTGAAGGTGTTTTTGGGGATTGCAAAGTTTGAGAAGCAGCTGCCTGAGCTCTAAGACGATGCTTTCGTCGGCGTTCAAATGCAAAACGATTTCGTCTAGTCTTAGTAGGAAGTTGAGAAGATTGAGGAGGAGGAATATTCTCATCCTTATCACTTGGGTGTTTAGGTCGTGGTCTCTTAGGTTGAACAACAGGAGAAGAGGAAGGTCTCTTCTCTCCATAAGAGGAAGGAGGAGGAACTGCTCCATATAAAGGAGGAATATTTGGTTTAGGAAGGAGACCAAGTCCATCATGACGAGAAGGTATAGGTCTACCTTTAGGAAGTTTATTAGACATAGACATAGTCACATTCATAGGGATGGGTTGGGAATCTTCTTAAGGAAAGACATTAGTTTTATCTTTCAAAGGAAGAACTTCCTTCTCAAGAATGATAGGAATATCAAGTTTGGGTGTTCTAGGTTCACTTAGAGATAGGATCATATCTTTTTTCCACTTTTGATAAGATTTGAAAAGATGATCACTCCGTGGTGGAAGAGATTGGAATTGTTTAGGCCAAAAATAATCAATAGGAACGCTAGAAGTTCTTTCAGCTGGTTTAAAGAGACTATGATTGACAGTAACTGTCATGCCCAAACTTTTGGGCACGAACGGAATAATTTATTTTATTTTATTTTTTTAAATACTTAACTTAATACAACTAACTAAATTAAAATAATGCAACTTAGTTTGGTCTTAACTACATTCGTGTGATTCAGGCAATTAAATTCAATTAGGGATAAATTTAACTAAGTCTTCAATGAGCTAATATCTCTCCCAAAAGGGTTATCACTAATCTCCGTTAGTAAATAATTAAAATCTCAAGCCTAACGAATAATCTCAAATTTACATGATCTAAAATTTTACCTTATCTTTCTTAACCACCTTGGTTCTAAAATTTAATTATCCTCGTCATTAAAACACCTTATTTAAATAAAATCCCCATGAATTAAAAATACTTTATAATCTTAAACTTAAATGGCCCTCTTGGCCCTACGAATAATATTATGTTTATATATATTTTTTTTGAGTCTAATCCACCAAGTATTAAAATCTTCTTATAAAATTTCTTCTATATTTGCCCAATATTTAAAAGAAATACAAAACTTAATTTTACATCTAACAAATTTAATTCACTTATAAATTTTATCTATGAATGTATTCTGAAGAAGGGGTGGGGCTTTTAATTTTGTTATATTAAGTTATCTCTTTAAATATGCCCACCACTTATCTATATTTTTTTTTTTTACTTTAAAGGAACTAAATGTGGTTGCCCTAACCCGAAATTAGGGTTAGGGCATGCGTGTACAAACATCCACACATATCCTCTTTTTTTCGTGTGTGCTGCTCTTAATTTGGTGAGTGGTGTGTGCAGGTGGAGTTTGGGCGACGGCCATGAGAGGCGGCGCGCGCAGGGCCAAACCCGAGCCGAGCCTCTTTATTTTTTTTTTTGCTTAAACTTGCTACGGCGGAGGAGGATGGAGGGTGGGCAGAGCAGAAGTTGAGTGGGGGACGCCGGGCGGAGACACCCGATCGGGCGGAGGAAGGGAGAAGGAGATCCGGCGGAGGGTTTACTTGTTGCCCGCGGCGTGGGGAGGGAGGCAGGCGGAGCGGGGTTTTAGAGCGGCGGTGAGTGCAGTGGGCGGGGGTTTCCCCCGGGCGCCGCTGTGGTTACCCACAGTGCGACTCTTCTTTAAACCCCTCTTTTTGCAAAAATAAATTAACGTGAAATATTTTATTTTTGTTTTAATATGTAAATGTAAATATATATATATATATATATATATATATGTGTGTAAAAATATTTATATATATATATATATATATATTTTAAATGACATAGCAAATAATCAGTTTTTTCAGTTTTCTCCCTCCTTATTTGTAGTAAAGTCAGATCTGTAAATAGATCTTTTAAAAAAAAAAAAATTCAAATATACACTTAATGCACTATATATATATATATATATATATATATATATATATTTTATTATTACTCACTCATCTAGGTAGTTTCATGAGGCCTTTAATTTTGTATTTCTTTGGGATGCATATAAATGGATTTCCTAATAAGGTTTGCAGATTTAATAATGAGGTAAAACATGTATATTTTTTTTTTTAGGCAAATACACTAAGGCTAAATGCTAATCCTTTGGAATGAAATAGACTACAAGTAATAAGATTTCATTTTCTGCAATAAGTGGGGAAATAAATGACTGTGTTTAATTATATTTACAGCAGCATAATATCATGAAGAGCATGTAGTAATAAATTTCATTTACTTGCAGAATTCATAAGAAATGCATTTATTTTTCTTTCTTTCTATAAAACATGAAAATTTACATAAAATCTAATACATTGCTTCTTTCATTTGCAACTAACTAAAATAGGAAAGACATTATGTATTTCATTAACAAGTAGATACAAAATAATTATGGATACAAATGGGGTGAAAACCCAACAATGTTTTTCTTTTCATGATAACATGAATGTAATACATCACTTTCTTTTCTTGAAAGAAAATACAACAAAAGCTCATATTTCTTCTTTTATACAAACTACAACTTTGAATCTATCCCCTTTCTTCTTCTTTTTTTGAAACACTTTTCTGCAACACAAAACAGCAACATAGTTCTTTAATCCTTCTTTTCCCATCCCATGCAACCTGCAACAAAAACACATCTTGACCATGGAGAGCTCACCTCCCAGCCTAGGCTTACTAAAAGCCACCCCCGAGCTTGGAGAACCAAGCACTAGATGGGTTACAAACAAGCAAACTCCACAACAACATAGGAAGACACTCAACATAGAAATTTCCCATCCCAAGCTACACTTTCACCACATTCGTGATGATTCTTCCATGGGTGGAAGTGGACCAAGTACCAATGGGGAGATTGCAAGCCAAATACAACACAAGCCACCTCATGGCAATACAAATGCAACAAAATACTTTCGCATTCCTTATGCCCCCCCCAAAAAGGCTCAAGGCCATATTTACTCCCCTTATGACCCCCAAATGCATACACAAGGCTATGCAACAAGGGTCACAAAGGACACCCTTGAGATCACTCTCCATAAGAAGAGCCTCTCACCCAAGGCTGTCATACTCCTTCCACCCCAAGATCTTCCTACCCTCCCAAGAGTAGGAGATCTTGGACACTCCCAAAACAACAAAATCACAAAACAAAACACAAAGAAAAGAAACTACACATTCTCTACTTCAACAAAAAACTTCATAAAACACTTTCTTTACAAGCATCTCTTTCCATTAACAAAACAACATAAACTAACATAAACAACATAAACAAGAGGAGATAAAAAGAAACTAACCTTATTCTGCCAATAGGTATGCTAAAATTAGTTGGGGATGAGCTGCCCAATTCCACACAAACTTTTCTCCAAATTCCACCAAAAAAATTCTATTCTACTACCAATTTTTCAAAACAAAGCATAATCTCCAAAAATGGAGAGTGGGTGATTGCTCACTAAGTCTCCAATTCTTGCCTAAGAAGGCCTCTCACACACTTCCCAACCCCTTGGGTGAGGTGAGAGTTCCCATTGGTTGCCCTTCCCAAACTCTTACACATTACTAAAATTGGAAAGGGAAAAGGTGGAAGAAGATGGGGAAGAGAGTTTGACATCAAAAGGGAAGGTTGTCCATCCTAGGAGAAACTTTCTAAGTTGAATTTTCGTTCACCTTGGAAACACCACTTTTTGAGGTGACTAAACAGTCACATGGAAGAAGTCACATGTTTCAAAATACCCCTAACCCATAGGTATACCCTTTGGACCTTTGGAAAAGCCTTAAAACTGACCCTAGGAGTCCATTTAACCCTTTGGAAGCCCAACTGAAGTTTACCTACGGGTCAAACTTGAGTTGACCACTCCCAAGACTCCCTACCCAAGGCAATATTTGGGACCACACTCATATTTTTGAATGGCTTTGGTAGAAACTGTATATGGTGAAAATGGATAACAAATAACAACAATATTGAAAGACTAAAATGGATTCAACCACTAAACCCTAGCCTAACAATGAACAAAGATCCACCATAACATATGAAGATAACCTAAGACAATGCAAAATAACTCAAAATCATAAAGATTATACCCTCACATGTCCAATAGGGTTTTGATCTCCATTCTTCCTATCTCCATTGATCTTGTTTGATATGCTTGCTCTCAGATTTTTGTATGCACAAGAGCTCAATAAAGAACGTAATGTGGTTGCAAGTGGAATTGTAGTGTAGCCAAGTACTCCAAAATCAGTCATTAGGATGTGTCATTAGGGTTTGACAATGAAGAAAGCATCTCCTTAAATAGAAGACACAATATGAAATGGAGGGATAAGATTGAGAGGTGTAAAAAGAGAGGTCGGCTAGGATTAGAGGGTAGGTAGAAGAAATACCAAAATAATGAAAGGGGTAGGTAGTGTATGAATTAAGAGATGAATGACATGTGTCATGTGTAGAAAAAGCTAATGAATTAATTAAATAAATAAAGATTTATTTAGTTAATAGAAGAAGCAGGACAATTAAATAAATAAAATATTTATTTAATTTAGGAAAGGGATAATTTAGATAAATAAATGTATTTATTTAAATGAGAAATAAGGCTAGAAGAGGATAAATGAATTAATTAAATAAATAAAAATTTATTTAATTAACAGAAGAATTAGGCTTAGATAATTAAATAAATAAAATATTTATTTAATTAGACATGACAATTTTGGGTGTCTACAGAAACAAAACTCCCTCCAAGAGACAAGTCAAAATCAATGACACTAATCAGCACGTGTCAAGTGACACAATAAAAATACACTATAAAAATCACACATGGAATTTGTCTCTTGTAGGATTACACATATACATATAAATTAATTTTAACACTCAAGCATCATACACTTCACAAATAAAATACATTACAAATGGGGTGTTTTTTCTCTCCAAATAGACAACTCCCGGCTTAACAAACGCACATTGGTCTAGGTTTGGTTCTCCATATAAATTCCATGGTCACATGGACAATTTTCCTGCGCATCTCAATTAACACATTAGTAATTCCAAATAATCACAATTATACATAATCAAATACATGGATTTCATTGCACATCGAACACTCATACATTTGGCAACAATAATTCAATATCTCATTCGTTCAAATTCGATTTCAAATAAGCATTTAACATAATTTTCCAAAATTGAACCATTCATAAATAAGCATCATTTTTCTATCATCAAAAAGAAGTCCTGCAATTCCGATAATGATATTCACCATCTCAAAATAATTCTATTCTAGCAACATATATATAGTTTCATAATCATCATGCATAAAATAAAGCATCAACATATGTCAATTAGATCCAAATCATGGAATCATATAAGTTCTAAGTCCATAAAACATAAAATAAAGCATCCATAATAGTCTCAATATGCAAATAACTGAAAATGTCAAACTGAGTCGGGGTAGGGCCTCACAGTAACAACTTCACCATTATGGGGAAATTTCAAACACTTGTGAATATGATTGACAGTAACGAATGTTGTATGTTATATGTTGTAGGTGATCTCCTCTTCAATGGTTGAATCCTTGTCTTGAATACAACACCTAGCCTTGAATGGAGACTTAGAATGCTCAATTGCTTGAAGGAATGCTTGAATGTTTGAATGTTTGAATGTTGCTTCCGTGTCTTGCTCTTTCTTATTTCCTTCCTCCCCTTTCTAGGAGAGGAAAAGTAGTTTATATACTTGTCAATTAGGGTTGAGAGACTGATTTTTCTGACCTTAGGCCGACCTAGAAACATTATTTTCCAATTTGCAAACTTAAAGACCTGATGCCCAACAAGAGACCGGGCCCAAAATAGGGCCAGGGACCAGGGCGCTGGGCGCCATGGTCCTAAAGGACCAGGGCACTGGGTGCCATGGTCCCACCTCCCGGGACAGCAGGGTGCAAGGAGGATCAGGCCAGGGTGCAGAAATATGCAGTTTTTGATGTCACAAGCAGGTTTCAGGGTCTCCATTCAGGTTCAACATTGTGCCGCCATCATGAAGACCCAAATGCAGTCAAAATTGCAAGTGCCGCAATTTTAGGACGCTATAGTAGATAGAGAGAAGGTTGGTAGACAAGTTAGGAACATAAAGAATATTCTCAAATGTTCCATCATCCATGTCAACTGATCCTTTCCCTTCAACCTCAACTTGTGTATCATCACCTATGTAAATTTGAGGTACCTTAGATGGCTCCAATGAAGAAAATTGCTCTTTTGTAGAACCCATGTGATAAGAGGCACCCGAGTCAAGTATCCATTGCTATGAAGAACTTGTTGTAGCCACAAATGATCACCCTTTTCCCTTAGACTATGAGGAAGAGGAAGGAGATGAATCCTTCTTTGTGTAGACGGATGGCAAGTTGATGTTGTTTTTCTTAAGAAGACTTGTCAACTCATCAACTTGCTTGGTGTGGCATCGATGCTCATCATGACCATACTTCTTGCAATATGCACAAGTTGGTTTATCCTTCTTAGGTGGAGTCCCCTTCTTGGAAGAGGATGAAAAATCGCCTTGTGATGGGGAGGATTATTATCCCTTTTCCTGTTGTGTCTTTGACTTGGATTGCTTCTTCTTCTTGTTGGAATCTTTGCATTGACTCCCTTGATTATCCACCTAAGCCTTGGACTTTGAAGACTTGAGAAGCCCCATGTTCAACAACTTAGATTGTTCCAATATCAACATTTCTGTGAAAGCATCAAATGAAGGCATAATGTAGGAACTCCCCATTGTCAAATGATGAGTTTGGAAGCTAGATACAAATGCTGCATATTATGGTGCAAGCTTGTCCAACAAGTTGAATATCAACTGAGCATCCTTTTTGTCAATTCCACAATCCTTAAGCTTTGCTCTTAGCTCATTTGCTTTAGTGACCTGATCTTGGATTGTATCAAAACTCTTGGGATCCAAGTTGGTGAGCTCATTGTCAATCTTGTAACCTCTGATTTCATCAACTTGACCATAAAATTTTTGATACATATCCCAAGCCTCTCTGATTGTTGTACACTTCTCAATGTAAAAAATGAGGTCATCTGATGCATACTTACGCAAAGTTCCAAGAGCCATGCAATTCTTAGTGATCCATTCTAACTGAGCATTAGGATCAGCCTTAAGATCAGGTAGTGTTGCTATTGTTCCATCTATGTGATGCGTGAGACCTTTTTCCATTAATTTGCTTCATACTTTAATTTTCCATGATGCATAATTATGTGGAGTTGAAGGTAGAAATTTATGAGGACTCATTGAACAAAAATGAAAGAGCACAAGGAAAGAGAGGTACAATCACACAAGACACCCCCCCAAATTCACTCAGTCAAAGAATCCCCCCCCTCTAAAAAAAAAAAATGATGATTTGGCACTTTATACTTAGTGCATGTACAATGGGCCACTTGCAAAAAATGGCAAAGTGGACTTCTGATTTCAAATTTACAACTACCTCAATAAGGCCAAGGGAGACTCAAGCTAATAATGCAAGAGATCTAAACTAAGATCCAAGCAAATCACAAGTACCAAGTAGGCCAAATAAGACCAATATCTGAAAGTACAATTTCCACTCAAAATATCTAAAATCTGATCATAGATTATGAAAGTAGACAAAAAAATATGCACTTAAAAAAAAACGACACCTGAAAAGGAGGTCGTATGAGCTCAAACGAAGCCTTTGAAGTTGCAAAATTGAGGATTAGACAGGTACAACTGAGAGAATCCAAAACTTCCAAAAAACTTGTGCACCAAAATCAGAAAATAACCACACCACTGTGAAGAGCACGAAAAATTAGCTCAAATAAAAAAAAATTGCACCCAAAAAGGAGCAAAATTGAGCAAGTTATGGGCCTCCAAAGTTAAACCAAAAATCCAAACTGCTCAACGGAGAGGGATCTAAATTTTTTTCAAAAAATTCTGACTGAGCGGCTAACTGTACGTTGCTAACTAGGCAGAAGGTACAGACCCGCAAAAAAAATTTATATATATATATATATATATATTTTTAAAAAAATCTTTTTCAAAATTGAAAAAAAAAATCAGAAATTTTTTTTTTTTTTTTGAGATCCGAAAATTCCGTACCGTACCATCCGAATTGGGCAAAAAATTCCTCCAACACCCAAAATTTGATTTTCGCCAAAATAGGTCGAGTTTATACTCGATTTTTATGGAAACAGCCTCCCGGATGCAATGGTGAGGTCGAAAACGCTTTAAGATGCCTCCAAAAATGGTGTCCCTCAGATCCGAAAATAGAAGTCTTTCAAGATGTCTCCCAAAACCAATCAATGAAGCCCCAATAGCTCTGATACCATGTGAGATTTTGTCAAGATCAAAGGCACAATGAAAAGCATAAAAGAGAGACAAAAGAATGACAAGAATAAACTGTATTCTCATCAATATGCAAATGATCAACTGGATTAACCAATACAATTAATATAGGTCTGCTTATTTAGGCAAGGCCATATGGATGTACGAGCACACAATCATGACATGTGGCTCAATGAGAAAAAAGGGTAGGTAAGAAATACTAGGGGTAGGTAGGAGAAATAATATAATATTTCACAAGAGGTGGATGACCCATTGAATGTGGAGTGTAACAGCAAAATAAGACCACAAAAGGTGGAATTTCTCCTACAAGCTATATCCCTATGTGCACACTTCCCTAAGTGTTTCAAATCCAAACTACGAAGAGATGCATTATCCTAAGTTAACTTAAGTAAAGTGTAATAATATCCAGGATGAATATTTATTTACACCAACAATTATATTAATAAGAAAAATATATTTTTTGATGTCTTTCATTTCTTCTCCATTTCTTGCATTGTCTTGTGTGTTGTTGGGTATGATTGTTTAAGATTCCTTCATTAGATTCTCAAACCTTACATTTCATCATATTTTTATCATTTATGGGTTAATAATTTGTGTTACAATCATTTGTTTTAATATATACCACCCTTTTAGAGGACATGGGTAGCATGGACATCTAAGTTTGGAGTTGTTTTTTTGGTACTAACACAATATTCTTTATCTTTAAATTTTCATCATCCCATAAGTTTTGAGAATTTTATTTGTAATTTTGAATAAGCTAGATTTTCTTTATGTGATAAAGTTATCATTGTGGATGCACTATAATTTTAGTTATTTAGCAAAGTTTTGTCATTCTATTTATTTTAAGAATTGATGGCTTATGGATGATTTATGTATAATGATGTGAATCTATCTTGAACTAGCTTAGGACATTTACGTTTATATAATAAAAACTATTTTAAGTTTTCATTTAGAATTTTCAACATACTGTATTTCAAGAGGAAGATAAGGTAAGTTATATTATTTTCTATATTAAATTTATATATAATGTATATCTTTTAATTTTTCTCAAAAAAATTCAAATTTCATAACATGGGATTCAATCCAAACTTCATAATTATGGTCTATTGTATACATTACAAGATCATATAACAATATTATTTCTTCGACCATACTTTAACCAATTAATACTTAAATACAGTAGTTTTTCATATATAACAATCCTTTCAATTAACATTTTTTAGTTAATACAAAGGTTCTAGTAAATAGTTCATGACTAAGATCAGTGTATAAGTATTTATTAGATGGTTCAGATTGATTATTAATAGAAACTATAGGATAAGACGAGTCTTGGATTTAACATTATCACATTTCTAGTATTATAAAATTTGTGATCAAATAAAACTTGAAAATATTTAAAGATACCTAGTTATTTTTTTAGACGAATAAGACATTTACAAATATGGTCATATTATCATATTGTATTACCTATATATGTGGTTGTAAAGCTAGGTACACAACCACCTAAACCTCATTTAAGGATTTAAAAAATGATCTATACAAAATTTATTTAGAATAGAAGATGAAGGTAAACCTTGTTCAAAATTTTATTTTATTTTTTTGCTAGATAATGCTCAACAAAGCTATGAGAGAATTGTATTCATATCCAAAAGAAATTTACTTTAAAAAATGATCATCCAAACAACTTAAGATCCCAAACCAATACTACTATGACTAGCAAATGACCAGAGGACCCACAAACTATGTGATTAATTCATGATCACCTTCAATCTTTTTTCTTTGATTTTACCAATAAAGACATATGCCTTTTACTAAAGACTAACCTAATGGGAGAATCCATACCTTGTTCAAATTTAATATTGAATAATAAATTCTATTTCATCAAATCTATTTTTTTTTAATTTTGAAAACTTATTACTAATAAAATCTTTAATTTTTATCCTAATTTTGAAGAGAATTCTATTTTTTTTGTTACATTTTAATTTTTTTAAAGTGATATTCATAAAAGTATTTTTTGAATTAATGAAAACAAGAAAATATATATTATAATTAAATTAGTTTCTAGTCACTTAAAATTTAAAATATAATTGATAATTAAATGTTAGATTTTAAATTTTTGTTTGTCTTTCACTTGTAATCTCATCTATCCAATAATCTAAAAAAATATCAAATAAAAAAAAACATAACAAAATATAAACCTTAACCTAACATGATCATATTAAGAAGGACTAAACATTCTTGTTGTCAACATTTCAAATAAATATGATAACTTCTCTAAACCATTAGTTAAGAATTATTATCTTAACAAATTATATATAATTTTTAAATAAAAAAATATTAATAAAACTAGTAATTTAAATAACTTACCTTGATAACATTCTCAGCCACACCTTTTGTTTATCCTATTTTTAATGTTGGCTTAAAAAAGGTTAAATTTAATAAGTGGTATTCTATTAATTAAATCATTAATATGGATAGAAGTGACATATAATTCTTTTCTATAAAGATTTCCTTTTTGAAATTTTGGATTGTGTTTGTAAAATCTAAAAGTTTCCTCTATTCTTATCGGCAAGTTTTCACTTTTTATTTATTTATTATGTATAATTACTAATGCTAAAGGTCAAGATATCATATGGATGGGTAATAAAAGAAACAATTGAATGGGATTGGGAAATATTTTGGAGATCCTCCATAGAAAATGTGAATTTTTTTTTAATAAATATTTTTAAAGATTTTGTTTGGGAGCAATGTTGTCTATAATATTATGTGTATTTTGATATCAAGAAGATATGTTTAGATAAAGTTTAGTGTTAATATTATTTTTTATTTTTATTTTTTAAACAAAAGATTGAGAATATAATATCAATTCCTATGAAAAATTATATCATGATTACTATTTCACATATCTTTCAAACAAAAAATTTCTATTATATACTTTTCAAAATCACAAAAAAAATCTTTCTTATATTTATATTCGTAAATTAATCTCAACATCTCATTTGAAAAACTAATTTAATTATAAACTATTAAAATTAAAATTTGTCAAACAAAATAATTTCACTTCTTGTGTGTGTGCGCGTGTGCATGTGCATGTGTGATACAGGGACTTCGTGAGGTCATAACTTTTGACTTGGTTGTCCGATTGGGCTGAAATTTTACGTGGACGTAGATCTTGAGGAGTTGATTGGAATGCCGATAGAACAAAGTTCGGTAGGGCCCAAATTTTCAGGGCCGGATTCTTTCATCTAAGGCCTCAAAATTGGCATTTACTCTTTTTTCGGTTTTTTAGAAAGTTGGTTTTTAGGTTAATTTTGAGCTCGTAATCTTTTTAAGATTAGAAAGTTGTTAATTTGTGTCGTAGGAATGTTTTTTAGATTTCTAGAAGATTTCGTAATTTTTGGGATAGATTTGAAAATTTCCTTAAATGGCAATTTTCGGGTTTTGTAAAAAATCTGCCCAAAAAGAAAATTTTTGGTGATGGTTTAAGATAGGGACTTTTTCATTGTAATGACATAATGGTTGGAGTTGTAGAAGAATAATGAAGAACATTTGATCTAGACTTGTGTTATTTCTAATTATTCTTTGTTATATTGATTATGTTTTAACGGGCTACATCAGTGTGTGTGTGTGTGTGTGTGTGTGTGTGTGATATTGATGTCTACATTGTCTATTAAGTAACTTCACTGAGGACCCTTTTTCCATGTGAGGTGGGGTATCATAAAGTAACTTCACTAAGGACCCAAGTTCACATACACTCTTTGGCTTCTTTATAAGTCACCTTTTTCTTTATTGAAAAAGACAAACCAAATCTAATCTATAAAGAAGTATCAAACAACATAACTTGCCTTTTTAATCCCATCAAGAAGGGAAAGTGTGTGGGAGCCAAGTATATCCCGAAAGATCTTTATATTGTACTTATTTTTTCCAATTAATAGATGCATTATATATATATATATATATATATATATATATATATATATATATATATATATATATATATATATATATATCCTGAAAGATCTTTATATTGTACTTATTTTTTCCAATTAATAGATGCATTTTCTATATATATATATATATAAAAGGAACATGACATGTTCATCGCCCCTTCCTATCTAAATGCTACCTATTGTATGTCATTTCTTCTTATTAAAATAATAGATACTAGCATCAAGGTTTAAATTGTTGACCATAGCTATTCATTAACATTTTAGTAAAAGTTATTTATTTGAAATTACATATTAAATGTAAAAGTATATTTTATTTTTAAAAAAAAAATTAAGTTCAGTATATCAAAGAATAATTTTGTAAAAAATTTAATGGTTTGTTTGAAATTATATTTTTATTGTTATATCATTTTTTTTAAAATTTGTTTCTATCTTATGGTAAAATATCAAGATAGATGACATTAATCTTGCATTCTTGTGTCATTTATGTGGTTTCACATTCCTGGAAAGTGTTCTAGGGAACATGGGAGGGCAAACATTTAATATTTGTATTCTATAATAAATTTTAATTGCATCTTCAAGAGGTGAACATCTGCAAGTGACGGTTACAAGTCAAAATGAGATAAGATACTTGCTAAGTGTACACTTTTGGGAATGTTAAGAGTTAAGAGTTGGGCACCCAATATTGGAAGTTAAAATGTTGTTTGTTGTGCGATCTAAATAGTCATCAAGGAGTTACAAAGAATTTGAACCATGTCATGGTAGTGTTATGTTGAGTTCCTACAGGTAACAAAGTGTTGTTGACTTGATCAAAGGATCGAAGAGTAGTAGTGAAGTGTATTAATGCGCATCTCTTCAATGAAGATTAATAATATACGTACCCTCTTTCTCATGTGGAGTTTTTTTCTTGAAAGGGTTTCTCCATGTAAAGATTTTTTTTAAATAATGTCTGGTAAACTTTTTAACGTGACCGGTGATGCTGGCATGACACGCCCTCCAGCTCCACATGAAACACTTTTGATCTGGAGCTATGAACTAGTGCGAGCACAACGGCCCAGCGAAGACACAAGGCCTACGAGCACAATGGCCTAGCAAGGGTTTGAACCTTGGTGGTCGCTTCACCAACGATGTGTTTTAACCACGACACTACATGTCCGAAGACAATTTCTCCATGTAAAGTTGGTGTCTTATAGTTTGTTGATTTTTATATGAATGTTGAATGTGTAATCACATAATCTCAATTTGCTAATCTTATTTTTTAGATTTGCAAGTATCACTTGCATACGTTAATATTGCAACTTTCATTCACCTTGTTTTCAACATTTATTTTGAGAGTTATTGGTTTTGTTGAGAGGGGAATGACCTTTCTCAATAAACATTGAAGATTCTTTGGTTGTAATGAGAGCTTTTATTTTGTGGTATTTTATAGATTCGTGAGAAAAAATATAAACCGCGGCCACTACCTCTTGTCAAGATATTGAAAAATTCAATAACATTGACCATAAGATAAGGAAATTGTAGATAAAAGATATCCTCGAAGAAAGATCAATGGTTGCATGTCATAACCATAAATTTGGCACTTACTTGAATATATAGATATTCTTTTAAGATTTGAATGTTGAATTTTTATTTGTAATGATCAAGAAATATTTTAAATTAATTTTGATTAGAATTTCATTTATGATGTCCTCTATCATAATGATAAAAATTTATTTATATGGATGCACGTCTGTATACTTTTCAAATATTTTTAAGAGGGGGAAAGATGGAAAGAGGATATAATGATCAAATACAATGAAATAAGCAATAAAACATTAAAAACATCAAAAGACCATTATACCTTATATCTTCTCCTTCTCCTTCGGATTGAGCTTGATGAGGTTGAACTTGTGCCCTTGTCTTCAACCTGATTGGATGTGCTCCTTTATTTTATGTAGTTGGCTTACCAATATTGTGCACAAGGTATTGGATGATGAGATTGAATGGATGGGAAATTGGCTAAGTGATAGGTGAATGGAAATTTTGCTAGAGTTTAGATACTTGGATGATTTTTTAGGCTCAAATTGGCAGCATGAACTTGGATAACTTGGAGATGTCAAATGAAGCAGTGGAGTCTCCAATTTATAGAAGAATAGTGGAGGAAATGAAGGGTTACAATTGATCCAAGATGGAGGGTCAAGATTGCATGAGAGCCCACACATAGCCCAAACTGGGCTGACAAGACAAGTGTGGAGTCCAAGCCATAAAGGCATTTCTTGTCTCCACGCTCCTCAAGGTTCATTGGGAAGGCTTCCCAATGCACCTAGAGAAGAGAAAAGGAATAAAATATTACTTGAGTGATGAGGAGAAGGAATTAAACATTCCTTAAAAGAATGCTCATAGGGATTGGAGGAATAGAAAGGAATTAAAAATTCCTTGGGTGAAGGGATACCTAGAGGAATGTGAGATTTTAAAAATCTCACATTCACCTAGGAAAAGGGTAGTTAAGGAAGGTGGGTGAATGAGGGGACAAGGAGTTGGCTTTGTGGCTAATCATGCGGATTAGCCACTAGCAATTCATTAGAGGATATATTAAAAGAATGATTAGGTGGGATTAGGGAAAGTGGGATTTGTAGGAGGATTTGACTAGGAAAGAGAATGAGTGGAGGGAATTAAAAATCAGAAGAATAATGATAAGTGAAATTAGGGGTGCTTCTAGAATAATTAATTAGGTCAATGATGGATTAGGAAAAGGTGATTTGTAGGAATCACCTGGATTAATTAATTGATTGAGATGAATTAATTAAAGGGGAGATTTAGGAAGAATTAAATTTGGGGACCTTGGAAGAATAAGAGTATATTGATTTATCAATTACTGGACTATAGTGACAATATTAATTAAATTCAATATGAGCACATCCCTATCGTAAGGCAAATTTTTGAAAGATTGGAAAAATACAAACTGTGCCTCAATCCTAAGAAATGTGTCTTTGGTGTCACATCAGGAACACTACTAGGTTTCATCGTTTCCCGCAGAGGCATAGAGGTGGATCCTGCAAAGGTGAAAGCTATAATGGAAATGTCTCCCCTGAAGAACCTTAGACAGTTGTGTAGTCTCCAAGGAAAGCTCCAGTCTATCAGATGCTTCATCTCAAGAACCTTAGACAGTTGTGTAGTCTCCAAGGAAAGCTCCAGTCTATCAAATGCTTCATCTCACAACTTGCAGATAAATGTCACCCATTTGCTCACTTATTACGCAAAGTTACCATATTCAAATAGGACTGCCTGTGTCAAAAGGCTTTTGAGAAGCTTAAGGAATATCTTGCATCGCTTCTGGTTCTCATGCCTCCAATTCCAGGAAAGTCACTTCTTTTGTACATATTTGCTACTGCAGTGGCATTGGGGGCATTCTTGGCACAAGCAGATGATCAGGGAAAGGAGCATGCTATATACTACATTAGTCACACACTAGTAGGGTATGAGATCAATTATACCCCTATTGAAAGAGCATGCTTAGCACTTGTCTTTAGCATGCAAAAGCTTCAGCACTACATGCTTAACAACAAAACAAAACTGATTGCTAAGATTGACCCTCTCAAATACCTCTTGTCCAAATTTTCTCTCACTGGCAGAACCGCTAAATGGGTCATGTTGTTAAGTGAATTTGACATTGAATATTCGGACATAAAAGAAATAAAAGGATAGGTAATAGCAAACCAATTGGTTGATGCTCCACTTCTAGGTGACCATCTGATCCTTACAGAATTTCCAGACGAATTCATAATGACTATCACTACATCCTCCACATGGCAGTTGTAGTTTGATGGTTCTTGCACCCAAAACGGATCGAGGGCAGGAATACTATTGATCACACCTCAAGGAGATTGCATCCCAAAATCATACAAGATAGCCTTTGCATGTACCAACAACAACGCAGAATATGAAGCACTAATTATTGGACTACGCTTGGCTATCCAATGGAAGATATTGGAATTACATGTATATGGTGATTCCCAACTTGTCATTAAACAAGTCAATGACGAATATCAAACAAAAGATGACAAGCTTCTTCCCTTTCGCAGTTTGGTTGAAGATCTCAAGAAACATTTTACATCAATCAAGTTTGATCAAATTCCACGAACAAACAACAGAGTTGCAGATGCAATGGCCACTATTGGCTCCCTCCTTCAGATGTCGGGACATAGTTAGAAGTGTGAGTTCTTGGTCAAGCAACTCTTCATACTGACATATGATTTACGAGAGTCTGAAATGGTGTGCGTACTTGTTGGTCTGGAATCACCCTGGTATCAAGAGACCTTCACTTACCTTAAATACAACACCATTCCATCACACCTTACCAAAACCCAACAACAAACCTTCATCTGTCGATGTGCTCGTTACATTATCCTTGGAGATATCCTACTTAGAAGGCATTTTGATGGTTCCCTCCTAAGGTGTTTAGAGAAACAAGAGGTTGAGTGGGCACTACATGAAGTGCATGAAGGTATCTGTGGGGCACACTCAAGTGGGCTCACTTTGTATAGAAAGCTCTTGCGAACAAGATACTACTAGCCTACAATGGAAGTAGATGCATACAATTATGTGAAGAAATGTATCCCTTGCTAGAAACATGGCAGCAAGATCCACGCTTCATCACAAGAATTGTAGTCATTCATTACAACTTGGCCCTTCTCACAGTGGGGGATCGATCTCATTGGGAAAATCCACCCTACATCCTCCAATGGTCATAAATTCATTATCACTGCCAATGAATACTTGACCAAGTGGGTGGAGGCCATCCCTCTTACCTTCACCACTGGTAAATAGATCTCCAAATTCATTTTGAACTACTTGACGTGTCGATATGGAATCCCCAAAGTTATCATCACAGATAACGATAGATCATTCAAAAATCAGGATGTTAAAGAGCTCTGTCAAAAATTTGATATCCAACCCCACTTCTCCACTCCATATTACCCACAAGGTAATGGTCAAGTTGAGGCTTCTAACAAAACCTTAATAAAAATCCTCAAAAAGACAGTCAATGAAGCTAGTTGTTATTGGCACCTCCAACTCCATCCTGCTATGTGGGCTTACCACACCTCCATAAGTACCCCCACAGGTGCCACACCATGTATTCCCTTGTCTTTGGCTCTGAAGTCATTCTCCCTCTTGAGATCGAGTTCCCCTCCCTAAGGGTGTCACTGCAGAATATCCTCCTAGACAAGGAATATAGAGTTGCTAGACTACAAGAGCTAGAACTATTGGATGAAAGGTGCCTCAAGGCCTTAAACCATCTTCGGGTATATCATAATCGCCTACGCTTGAGTTACCACAAGAAGGTCAGAACCTGGGAATTTGAAGTCGGTGATCTTTCCCTCATGGAAAATCAGAGAAACCTTCAAGAAAGAGAGAAGAAAGACAAGTTTGGGCCTAATTGGCTTGGACCATATGTGATCACAACAAAGTATGGATCAGGGGCATATCAATTGGCTACTCCTAAAGGAGATCCCTTGGCTGATCCAATGAAAATCATGCACCTAAAGAGATTATATGCCTAGTCCTTAGAAGGTCATCAATTGTCAAAAAAAATAAAAAATAAAAAATAAATCAAGAAAAACACAAAACAAAAAAATAAGAAAAAAGATCCTGAAAAAATATCGCCACTCTGGTGAAAACCTGGAAAACAGACGCCTTGCAAAAAAAAAAGTAAAGAAGAATTAATTTGTCCATTAGTGAAAACCACGTCGTGGTGCTATGGGCAAGTACCTTGGTGAAAACCTACATCCAGGTGCTAAGGTAAATAATTTGGATCTATTGTCTAGCAGGTCAAAACCCCCTCACCACCAGCCCATTTGATATCAATAATCATCGCTATCTAGTCTTCCCACCATAAAATTCACCCAAACTCCCTACCACACTCCTGGTAGAATAATCACTCGTATGATGATGAGTCTTTGCCCAAATCATGAATAAGGATACCCCATCAAACTGAGCTTTATCCCATCCAACTGAGCTTTTATCTCCTATTCCTAAGCTTGTGCCTCCATGTGAGCTTCATCAAGTCTTGATGTTAGTCCTACATCCACAGGTCGGTCCTCATGGTCATTTGGTCAAATGCCTAGTCCATCTCACCCACCCCATTCTTTGGCTTGGGGATGAATCCTTCCCTCGCTCGATAGTTTAATTCTTCATCCTAATCCTACTCCTGGAAAGAGAAATCAGTTGGTCATGTATCGGTGACTTGTTTGATTTCTTAGATTTTCATTTTTGGCTTGCATCTTTTATCCTACGACTGCCCGGATCTTCCATATCCGGGTATGTTTACAATAGGTGCATACTGGGGAATATTTTCATGGAATGGTGTGTTTTGGATCTCTCTTGTATGAACTGACGACCTGGTAGTAGTGTTTATCAACACTTGCGTATTGTGTGTAGGGAATTCCCGCTTGTCTGCAGGTCAGTCCACGCCTTGGGTTTCTCATGGAATCCTGGTTCCTATAATCAGTGGTGCGAGTTACCTAGGGAAATATTAAACTAGGTTGGCTCTCCACATCTTTTGTGCACAACTCTCTCCATCATTCCATAAATTCCTAATTCCATTCATCTAGTAACCCCGTGGAGTCTTTAGTTTTTCCTCCTATTCTTCTATTTCTATCTAAGGTCATTGTATTATTATCGACATATTCACAAAAACATTTTCCATTACTCATTTAGGTTACATTGCATTACTCACTTAGATTACATTATCCATTAATCATTTCCATAAGCATTAACCACTTAGATTGCACTATCCTTATAGATTGCATTGCATTTAAAACATTTCTCATTCATCTTGCATCTATCATTCATTTAAGTTACGCCATTTAGGTTACATTATCCATTCATATTACATGGCATTATCCATTTAGATTACAATCATTCATTTAGATTACATTCATCGTTCATCTTGCATTAATCATCCATTTACATTGTGTTATTCATTCATTTCATCATTCATTTAGATCTCATTATTTGCATAGCATTAATCATTTAGATTGCATTATCTGTGTAGGTTGCATTGCATTTATCATTCATTTCCCATTTAGATTATATTTATCACTCATTTAGATTGCATTTATTACTCATTTAGACTAATTTATCATTGTTCATAAATCATTAATAATTTGCATCCACATTTATCATTACATTTCATATTCATTTTCTCTCATCATCATATCCATTATACATTAAACATACTCATATACAACATATATACACATCAAAATATCTTAGAAACATATGCGCCCACATAATTAATCATCCTGCATCCATGAACATGTTAGTAACACATCATAAGCATTGATATATAAGCATCCATCCTACATCACAAATAGGTCAGCACAATACATCCATAATCATCATACATGCATCACATCATAAAATAATAAAACATAAAGTCCATTGTAATGTCCATTATAAAATACATGTATAACCACCGCAAAAATCATATATATAGTTCAAAAAAATGAATATGTCTGTCATAATACAATCATCATCCCGAAGGGTCAAAATATAACACATAAGCCAAAATGGAGCTAGCTCTCGCCACCTGTCTCCCCAGCCCCCTCCTCATCACCTCCTCCTGTCCCTCCTTCCCTAGGTGGCCTAAAACCCACCAATATTCCACCCATTGATTGGCTCTGTGTGGGTCGTCGGTTGTGTGTCCTGTCAGATCGCACACTCTTAGTGTACGAAGTTTCTCATTGCTTTGCAGGTACCACTATGTGGTATAACTATCTATAATAGGTTGCCTCTCGATCTGCCCTCTCTGCCCTCTCCCTTTGTTGCATCATATTAGAATGCATCTTCTGAATCCCTATGGGGACCAACATTTGGCATGTTGCATCCCTCTCCCCCTACAGGCGTGTAGCATCTGCCTCTGCCCTATGCACCCTTGCCCACAGCCCCTCTAACTCCTCATCTTGTAGTCAAAGAGAATCATGTAATGCCCCAATGGTGGTCCCTGACCTATCCTCCTCCATCATCTGCTCTGACTCCTCCCTATCCATCCTTAGATCATCCACCTTCGCCCTCGTTGTTTGGAGGCTCTCTATCAAACCTCCCACCTCTTGCCGCAACCACTCAACCTCTACCTCCAAGCTCTATCTCTTAGCTCTCTCAATCTGTAGCTCATCCTCAAGAGAGTGTAGTCGGGTGGCATCTCTCTGCAATTGGAGTCTGTCAAAATTAACCTATGACACTCCTCCTCTAGCCTCTCGCATTGTACCCTATATACATGTGCCTCTGGAATATCCATAGGTACAACCTTCTCTACACCACCATCCCCTCCCTTGGCTGCCTCCCCTATCATTGGTGTTGCTACTTGTCCCTGTCCCACCCTAAGCTCTCTCCTCCATACCACCCTAACCCCCCCACTGTTGTCTGCCAGCACCCTTCCCTACTCCCGCCAAAACGCTATCACCAGGTGCATCATCCTCTCTGCCGACTACCTCATCTATTGTCGGTTGTAGCTAATCACCCTCCAAAAATCCAGGAATGGTCAAACCCACTGGAAAACATCCCTCCCACCAACTCCTCTAACCTCCAGTAGTCCCTGGATCCTTTCCCTCTCCCCTCCACTCATCCCAAACCAAATACGGTGCTGACTAGAAGCTGGTCCTCCCCTCCAATGGACTCATTGTTGGGCCTCAACTCCTCACCTCTTGTGTCTTCGAGGATATAATGGTATGTCCCCCACTATATCATGTACTAAGTCGAACTGTCCACCTACCTTGTAAGTGACATAATACTCCATGATGTCACTAATACATTTGGCCTAAAATTCTGACAGAGAAGGTATATTGTGACCAAATTTGATTTTTTTTTTTTAAAATTGCCTGCATTCGTTGGAATTCCAATGATAATTCAATATTTGGTTTCGACAGAGAAGGAATTGGCAATGAAATTTGTGTTTTTTTACAAAAAGTACCCGCATTCGTCAAAATTCCTATGACTGCGGGCATTACTTGAAACAAAAAAAAGACAAAGACATTTCAAACATTATTCTCATGGCCTCTTCCCATTCTCACATTGTCGCCCCCAGCAGTATAATAATGGGCGGGTTTGGCTTAAACATACATTCCTGCCCAGAATCAAACCCCATGGAACAAATAGGTTTCCATCGACATAGTCATGTTTATTTCCAACGTACTCCAGCTTTTGGATGAGGCATGTGAACCGTTTGATCGATTAATGCCTCCAAGAAATGTCGACTCATGGAATAGGGTTTGCGAGAATGGGAGCTTTACAAAAATGGGAGCAATATCGGCTCATGGAATAGGGCGGGTGTAAAGCTCTGTCAACATCCCCTAGCCTATGCAAAAATGGGAGCTTTGGAATAGGGGGTGGACGTCCACAAATTATATTAGTTGGTGTAGCTAAAATTTCCCTGGCAGTCATGTATGCAAAATGTGTGAGATGAGATAAGGCACGCCGACTATTTGACAGACTACAAATTGGAAGTTTTGGAATAAGGTATGAGCATCTATCATAGGATAAATAATAGAGGAATTTTGTCACATGTTGTAGCTGCAATTGCTAGGGTACATGTTTTAAAGATGTTTTATATCATAGAATCAACATTCCAATGTCTATTTATTTTTTAAAATTTGGATATCGTATTCCCAACTGATGTCTATTTTCATGAAACTATTCCTTTAAGCAAGCAAAAAAAGCTTGACAAAACTACACAAGGCTTAAACCATTATTCATAGCCCCTAGAAAATCTCTTCATTACCAAAAAAACCTATTCATACTTGAAAACATTATTCACACCTAAAACATTGTCCATGCCTAAAACATTAATCACAACATCAAATAAT
The DNA here is from genome assembly GCF_030272615.1 of Cryptomeria japonica. Taxonomy (NCBI): domain Eukaryota; kingdom Viridiplantae; phylum Streptophyta; class Pinopsida; order Cupressales; family Cupressaceae; genus Cryptomeria; species Cryptomeria japonica. The sequence continues at coordinate 318,448,352 of NC_081407.1, read as the reverse complement.
ATTCATTTTTAAACTACTGTTCATAGATTCATTTAACCTCAAAAATTACTCTAGAAGCTCTTGAGTCCAAATTTTTTGTTCTCTATACGAATTATGGGGTTTGAAATCTATTTAGTATGATTGTGAGCTCTTTTTTACACTAGTATATACCCTTATGTGTAAAACTTGGAAAAATTAAACAAAACATTTGTAGAACTAGAATTTTGATGCCATGTTAGAGTTATGATCTTCAATACTTTCTCTTAGACAAGAGATAAAATTAAAAAACCACATGATTACTACAATAAATGTATTTTCTTATTAAAAATATAAATAATTACATTAGATATATATTCCACATAAAGAAAAGAAATGATGAAAAATATTTGTGTCTTAAATAATGAGATCAACAACTAAAAATGGGAAAATGATATCCTAATTATGACTCCCTAATTAGTATAAGATATTGTAGTCAAATAAATCTGTCCATTTAATTAAATGAATATTTACTATTTATTTGATTAATAAACCCACTAGCCAACAGTTAATTAAATTAACATTTAATTAATTCATCCTCAACCATTCTCTTATTAATTAAATAAATTATTCAATTTATTTTAAATAATTCATTAAACCAAATTCACAATCAATTAAATGAATAAATCTTATTTATTTAATTTAATCCCCTTTCCTCTTTTAAATAAATAATTAAAATATTTATTTAAATCATTAAACTCCCCCCCACTTGCATTCTCCTACAAATGCAAGTTGCAACCACAATTGAAATAAATTAATTTTATTTTAATTAAAATCCTATTTCCCCTCACCCACCAAACCCACTTGCAATCCTAAATCCCCTTCTAGACCCTTCTAACCACTTTCTAATCATTTCTAATTAGCCTAATCCATCTCCTAAATATAGTCACATTCCTAAGCAATTTGAGGTCACTTCTCAAAGCCTTCAAAGTCTTTGAAAAGCATTTAATTCTTTATGTGTTCAACAAGTTAACCTCTAAAGTCTTCCAAACCACTAATGGCTCTTACATGACCATTAATGGCTCTTACATAACCATTTATGGTTAAATCCACTTGCCCCCATGGTTAGAGGCTTTCCCTCTAACTCAACCCTCATTTAACCCATGGGTCTCTTCAACAATTTTTGCTTTGACCATGATTATCCTCACTAACTCTTGCACAAAAGTTTATCCATTGGATAAAGACATTATTTATTGGATAATGACTTTATTCTTTCAACTCAACATTAACCTTACCTCCCAAGTTAACCCTCAAGTCATGTCAAACATTTAATGCTTGTTCCCTCTCCTTTCAACCCATCTCTTGTTGACATTTGTCATCCTGGGATTGGATTGAAAGTCCTCACATGGATCATAAACCCCTCAATCTTGACCCTTGATGAGATTACTCAATCTCAACCCTCCATTGCTCCATTTTACCTATAAATAAAGTTGATTTCTTCATAGTCCAGATCCCGAAAACTTGTATGCGTCTAACTTATAGTGAATTTTAGAGAGCATTTAGTATAATCATCTATATTTGTCATTTTGGGCTAAAATTAATATTAGATAATTAGATAATATGTCATTTTAGTTTATTCACATTTGCATTTTCATAACCATCCATTCTACAATATTGAACCTCCATAAGACATTTAGAATAGTGCAAAAAGCTACTGAGAGCTACACTCATTTGGGAACTTGGAGAGGAGATGAACAAGGGAGGAGAAGTTATAAGCATGGTGGAAGGCATTTGGAGATGTCTTAGAGAATTTATTTTCTTTGTTAAGCTCTCTATTTTGCTTTTAGTCTCTCTCTTAATATGCTTGCTTAGGATAGTGTTTGATTTTTTATTTTGTAACACTAACAATTTGTTTCTTGCCTATTTGTTTGTGTTTGTCGTCCTAACCATCCTTTTTGCAGAGCATCATTTGGTGAACCCAACGTGAATCGAACACGCAACCTTCTGATATCTTATTTTTTTGTAAACTACTAACTTTTTCATGTTTTAATTGACACACAGGTCACGCTTAAGCGTTTTTGTTCACACTCTAGCACCTTCAAAAGTTGGTACTTTAGCGCTATTGTTCCTAATTATAGCACTATTGTCTCTCAACTGGCGCTATTGTCTCTCAACTGGCGCTATTGTCTCTCAACTGGCGCTATTGTCTCTCTTTTAGCGCTATTGACCATTAAATAGCGCTATCATTCCCAGTTTAGTGCTTTCAGGTCATTGTTTGACATAATTAATTATGTTTGATAGTGTTCTTTTAGTGCTATTGTCTCTTTTTTTAAGCACGCTTGCACTTCTTTTAGCGCTTTCATTGGTTATTCAGCGCTTTCGTGTTAAATAGCGCTTTTGTTTCCACACAGAGTAGCGCTATTGTAACAGAGAGTTGTAAAAAAGAATTTTTGTAACCGAGAAATCAGAATTTAGGCTTGTAGAAGCCCACCAAAACTCCATTTTTCATTTTTACTAACTATTTATCTCTTTGTGTAGGTTTTTAAATTAGATTAGGAAGTAAATTTACTCTTTTTTTACTAACTTTTTCAAAGTTGTCTTAAAAATGAATTCACTTCTTATTTTAGTTTAAAATCAACTTCACATTTCAATTTGGGCTCTTAAAAAGAATCACACATTTTGTTTTGGGCTTATAAAAAGAATCTCATTTGTCAGGGTAAAAAGAACTACAAATTCAAAACCCAACAAAATTTCTTTTTACAAAATAGGAACAATCTTTATTTTGGTGCTTAAAATCAACAAAACAAATTTTATATCTTGCATCAACTTAAAGAAATCACAATCCACACTTCATTTTGGGCAAGTTTAAAAAGAACAAACCATTTTTTTTCTTCAAGTTCAATCGATTTACTTCAAGCAAAACGTGTTCTCAATTCAGTTGACCAGGATTTCAAGTTCTTAGATTACAAAACATTTTTCCTTGAAGCTAAAAAGAACACCATTAATGTTGGAGCAACATCTCCAAATAGCTAAAGCAGATTGCTATATTTTGGTTAAAAAGAATAAGTGTTTTTGGTGATTGGCACACTTGTGCAAAGTTTGTCGAGTGGTCCTACTTCTAACACACATTATCCTCTCCCTTGGCTTTTGTGGTCCTAGGTGCAAGAGAAAAGTGTTAGTAACACTCAAAATTTTATCTTTTTAAGAGAGGTTTGCCAAGAGACTCATCACTCTTGGGAACGACCTCGCGCGGTAAATCATTCGAGCCGCTATAGAAATCAAGTGTGAGCAAAATTTGTAGCCTTGGGTATAGTTGTTCCTAGAGTGTAACTTGTCGAAAGGACATATGGGCCCCACCATAAGTTACAAGGCTCTTAAGTGAGTCACTGCAGAATGAACTTATGTCCAAAAACATCAAAAATTACTAGACACCTTTTTATATAGAAACCCACCCATTCTATTGATTGAGGATATTTGTGATAAATTCAATGCAAGAGAATAGATGGTTTTGCTCCCAAGATACTCACCATACATATTTCCTTGAGTAGAAATAGGGCTTTTTGAAAGACTACTTGTAGCTTGATAAAAGTGGTGACTCCACCATCATAGGGATCATCTATCTGTTATGCTCGTGCAAGACTTAGTATATCACATCCTTACCTGCTACGGCGGGATTCATAAGGTATGTAGTACCAAAGTTGAAGAAATATCAAGATGTGGGCTGAAATTATCACAACCGACCATTTGACCTTAGGGATAAAATGTGTTTGAAGTGTCTTTGTTTTGTGTCAGACCAGTGATAAACTGAGTCTTCAAGATTTTGGAAAAACATACACAAAAACATTTGAAAGGGATGAAAGAGTCCAAAGATTGGTTTGATTTAGACCCACACTTATTTATGCCTTTTGAGGCAACATTATTGTGTTTGTGCGCTTGCTCTATTTTCTTGTCAAAGAAAAATAAAAAACAATTCAAAAACAAGTATTCATCCAACATAAAATTTCAAAACCAACATTTGGCAAAAATCAAAACAAAGTGCAAACAAGATATCAAACTATATGACCATCCTTCACATTTTGAGAAAGAAGAATCTTCATCAACATATCAATTTGAAGAAAATACCATTAAGCTCAAAGGCTTTCATCAAAAGAAGGAAATTTTTCTATCTTAATAGACAATTTTTTGTCTCACATAGAGCCTTCTTGCGTCACATGCGTCTATATCTTCAAGGAAAATCCAACGAGTTTGATCAAGAGTCTTTGAACAACAGAGCTTTTACTCAATATAGAGCTTTGAGTTATCATAAAAACAAGGGAGGCAAAATCAACCATGCCTTCTTTCCAGACATCTGCATTACATATAACATAGCTCAAGAAGAACCACCAACCCTCGAGAGAGAAGAAGAAGAATTTGTCCCATATGTAACACAAATTTTTTATTGAAGTTCCCATCCATTCTTACATTCATACATCATCAATCCATTCCAACTCTTGAAACATAAAAAGGTCTTGTCCTAAGTTCTTTTTAGATATTGCTTGAATCAAAATAACACATCACTTTTTAGAGTGTCTCTACATCTAGGATAAACTCATCCTAAGAGGCATTTCTATGCAGGTTAAAACTAGTCTATGAGTGAATCCTCTCATTACTAGGTAGCCTAGTCTACAGCATATCTCAGACCTTACTATACCTTATCATATCAAACATTGTTAACAAAAACAACAAGCAATTCATAAAAGGACTTTGGTAACATCAACCCTTTAGTGTTAAAGATCCATATGCTAAACACTTCACCAAACATTTATCTCTCATTCCATCACCAACTCATACTCACTTTCACCAAACTTCAAAAACAACTTTCAGACAAGATGGCTCAAACCAGATCAAGGACTAGACAACTAGAAGTCGAGGAGGAAGAGGATGAAAATCTCAATGAATTCCAAGAAGCCCTTGGAGGAAATGCAAATGATGAAAATCCTGGTACTCCCACTCTTGAAGCAATAGAAAGGGCACAACACAACCCCGTCTTCAATCGACTTTTCGATGAAATCCTCAAAAACAACGTTCATGCTCATTTTTTGAGATGTGCCAAAAAGGGAGCCAAAATACCCTTTGATTTTGATACCGCATAATTATGGCAAGCATCAGAACACCATAGTCATAATGAGGGTGGAAGAGGTCAAAATAAATTTAGATATGACCTTAATTAAGGAAATCCACCTCCTCCTCCTCCTAATGATATTGACATGTTGAGGCAACAAGTCAAGAATCTAGCCCAACAACTCCACAGTGGTGTGAAAATGACCCAGTTTTCACTTAATGATATTTGTCCCTATCCCTTTCATAGGAATCTACATATGCCACCTTTTCCACAAGGGTTTGAAACACCTAAGTTTGAAAAGTATCGGGGAAAACAAGATCCTAGAGATCATATCAGGAAATTTCACTCAACTTGCCTAGAAGTGGCATATGAAGACACATATCTAATGTGCCTCTTTCCTCAAAGTTTGGGAGGGACAACTACACAATGTTTTTCCCGATTAACAGACGACATTAGGACATTCGAAGAAATGGTCTAGAAATTCATTGCACATTATTCACACAACATAAAATGCAATGTCACCATGGCATATCTGTGTAATACCAAGCAAAAACTAGGGGAGCTATTTTCATCTTTCCTACAATGGTGGAGACAACTATCTAATAGGTGTTCTCTTCATCTACCTAAATGTAAAAGGAAATGACCTGGAGCAAAAAACTAGGGGAGATATTAAGGGTATCTCCTTGGTGTTGAAGGTGCTTATCCTTGATCACTATCTACCTTAAGATATCAACCTAGAGGTATGTTGACATCTTAAGGGGAGGCATATGAGCTCTCCTTTTTTCTCATGTTAATTCATTTATGTATCCTCAAACTAGAAGTGTTGTGTTACATAGTGCCCCCTAGGGAATGGTTATCATTTTTTTGAGATTCGTTAAAGGTTACTTGGAATAGCATGGATTTCTAGTGTGATAATTGTTGTTGTTTACACCTTTGCAAGTGCTGGTTATTATTGTTATTTGTGTTTTATCTCACTACAACAACCATTTTGTAGTAGAGTTTTCCGATTGCCTTGCGAACAAATGGTTTTGTTTGTTAATCTTCTCTATCATAGATTACCTAGCATAACACAACTTGCTAGCCAATGAAATCCATGATGTAGCATGAATCACCCAACATTACACAACTTGTTAGCTAGTAGTATTCACATTTATTATCTTTTCTCTTATCATATGACTAATAGTAAGCATCTCCTTAGTAGGCATAGAAGTCATATCTCTTCTCCTTTAATAGAGTGTTCAAGTAGAATTTTTGGGACTAGGAGGTGCAGATCGACCAAATCCTCCACCTGTCAGATGTAGACAAAATGAATGCTTTTAGGATTAGGGTGGTACACAGAATCTAGTATCAAAAGGTTGTCAAAAATTCTTGGGACTAGGAGGTGTGAACTGGCCTAGTCTTCTGCTTTTCATGCCATCAAAATTTGAGTTTGATTTTCATTATTTACTTTGCCAAATTCTTCACACGTAACTCATGAATCAATTTCCTACACACAAAATGACGAAAATAGGTTTGTTGATGGGGGCTTTCCTAGGTCAAACCTCAGGTTGTGAATTAACCTTGAAGTATAATGTTTTCCTTTTGAGGGAAAGGATAGATCTAATATAAAAATGCTTGAAATTGAACATGATACCTTGATGAATCTTTCTTGAATCCTCACACAAGGTTTTAGGATGTCATGCAGAATGTTGATCATGAATGTTGTGCTTTAACTTGAATTCTCCTTCAATGCTTGATGAATGCTTGATTGTTTGTTCACTTGGAATTGAATTAAAAATACAATTAATGCTTAAGGGATTTAAGGAACATGCTTTCAAATTGGAAGCCAAAGTTTTGAAGGATGTACAGAAGAAGGTGGAAGAGAAAAGACTAGAAGTTTTGGTGATTAGATGTGCAACAACACATATCCAACTAAAAGAAAGCATAATTTTTTTTTTAGAAAAGTGTAAAGGATGTAGTGGCGGCGTACATGTTTTAAAAGCAAAAGGATATTAAGGGTCACATAGATATTATATCATCACAAATTGTACAACTATTCAATACTATAGACATGAAGAATGATGTAGAAGGAAACGGAAAGCTTCAAATAGAAAACTTGTACATGCAACTAAATCCATTGACTAATGAGAAGAACAAAATTAAGAAACGGTGTGATCATCTGACAGATGTTGTAGACTTACAACTCACCAAGCATGGTGAGACTGTTTGAAGACTCTTAGAAGCTTGATATGGTGGTGAAGGTTTCAGATAACTGTAGGGAGGCAGAGGATATTCTTTTGAATATTTAAAGAATACAATATTTTGGTCTCTACATCAGAAGATTGGAAGAACCCTTGGTATCAACTCAAGTTCATGTGCAAGGGCATCATGCACCTTGCCATGCAAGCTACTTAGTTTTTTATGGGTAAGAATTTATTTATTTTGTACAAACTATATGCGGGAAAAGCGGGTCAATAAAGCTTAAAATGTGAAAAATGAAGCCTAAGGAGCCTTGCTCACACACCCACAGGACTTCTTGGTGCAAGTTATGGAGTCATGAAGGATGACTCAACTTCCCAAGGATGGTTCCATGGTTCTCTATCTCACAAGGTCCCTCAAACCAATGTTTTTTCTCCCAGATCACTGAGCAAAATGGTTTAGGGATGACAAATGCAAGAACGAGGGATGTTTTAATTGATTTTTCAATGAAATGCATCCTAAGCTATGCATGATCTTAAATATGTAATAAACTAGATTATAAGATGACAAGATTAGTAGCAAGACTATCCTAGCATGATATATTAGTCTGTAATTGAGCTAAATGATAAGGAAAATACTCTAAACATGCATATTTAGATTAATTCCTATCTAAAAGAGAGGCTAAATGATGAGCATAAATGATATATGAAAGCTTGAATGTATTTGAGCATAAGTATGATGCTAAAGACTTGGCCTTTAAATGGAGGAATGGAGAGCTCTATTTATAGCAAAAATAGGGCAATGGATGGCTAGGATTGAAAGATTTAATCAAGGGTGGAGTTTGAAAGTTGGGAATCCATGTTTGCAATTTTCACCAATGAAATGGTGACAATTGTCAACATAGGGTTGGGTTGAGAATAGAGGTAGGAAGCATTAAATGCTTGAGAAGACCTCATGGTTACCTGAAGAGGTAAGGGTTAAGGTTAGATTAGGGTTTATCCAATGGATAAAGCTTTTACCCAAAGGATAAACTCTTGTGCAAGGGATTAAGGAATAACCATGGTCAAAGAATTAAAGGCTTGATGAGACCCTTGGGTTACATGGAGGTTGAGTTTAGAGAAATTCTCTAATCATGCAAGGGGGTTGAGTTAACCATTAATGGTTTGTAAGAGAAAGTTGTTGGACACTTGGAACCTTTAATGGTTATTGAAGACTTTGAGGGTTTGAGAAGTGACTTCCCCTTGCTTAGGGATGTGACAATATTTAGGAGATGGGTTAGGCTAATTTAGAAGATTAGAAGAGTCTAGAAGAGGGTTAGGAATAGGGTTTAGGAGGCAAGTGGGAGATGTAGGATTTTGCAAGTGGATGGAGAGATAATAGGATTTAATTGAAATAAAGTTAATTTAATTCAATTTGCTTGCAATTTGGGAAATTGAATAAATTAGATTTATTCAATTTAGGATAACTATTTAATTAAATTTGAATTTAATTAAAAGTGGATAGAAGGGATTTAATTGAATAAAATGATTTATTCCATTAAATGACCTAAAAGGGGTTAATTAAATAAATTGAGTAATTCACTTAATTTAAATAGAGGAATGTGGGTAATTCAATTAAATTGGATTTAATTAAATAGAGAAATGAACATAAAATATTCATTTAGGAATATGGTCATTTTTATACATCTACTTTTTGCCCCTCTTTGAAGAGACGTGTGTGCACATGTTAATTCAAAGAAAATGATGTGTTGCCAAAATTTGATTATGATCAATGTTTTTTTTTGTTTTTTTTTATTTTCATGTCATGCCCCAAATTTGATGTGTGATGCCCCAGATTTGATAATTGATGTTGATAATGCCCCCTCGGGCGATGAATCAAAAATTTGGAAAATTTGATTTGATTTGATAATTGTGTTGGCATTGTAAAAAAATTTCTATGTGGAATGCTAAAATTGATTCATCTCCCGATATTGATGTGTCCGAGGGTACGAGGAAGACCACGAGTGAATTACACGCTCAATCCCCTAAACCCTAATTTTATTTTACCCTATAAAAGGGGAAAAGTGCATTGTTTTGTCTCATTTGTGTTTGTTGATCTTGGAGAGAGAGACTTTTGGAGAAAAGACAAAATGCCTATTTCATATTCTACACAACGATTCGAGCGTGTTCGGAGGTATCAGAGGCCTACCGCGTATGGACCACCAATAAGTCAACCTTTTTGACCCTTTTTAGATATTTTATTTTGTCATTTTTGGTAGTTTTTTTGGAATTTTTCATGCGGGTTTCACGTTTTAGCGCATCTAGGTTGTCGGTCAATGCATACGAAAAATTTCGTAGTGCATAAGGTTTTAGATTTTAGGTTGCATCTGAAAACTTAGGGTAGCACATAGGTTTTCTAGGTTACCACATAGTCGTTGATTAGCGCATCAGGGACACAGGGCAGCGCTTAGAGTTAAAAGGGTAGCGCATCAAGTAAACCTAGCATAGAGGGTGCACAGGGGGTCGCATGGGCAAGGGTAAGTAGCGCGTAAATCTGACCTACCGCATAGGGTTAGACAAGTAGTGCATTTGTGGGATATGTTAGCACACGAGAGAGGTTTAGCACTTAGGGTAGATTAGTTGGCGCATGGAGAAAAAAGGCTAGCGCATAGAGTCAGTCAAGCGCGTGGGATAGATAGAATAGCGCGTAGAGAAAACAGGTTAGCGTATGGATAAGATTTCAGCATGTAGACAAGTCTGTTTAGCGCATCAAGGAAAATTTTGCGAGATAGGATGATTTGTGAATGAGGAAAAGTTATAGGATAAGGCCAGTTTTGCCAGGATAGGTGTAAATTGTTTATTTCTGTGTCGGCTGTCATGGTGTTGCGATTTTGTCCAATATGAGTGTTGATATAACTTGGTTTGATTTGTGATTTTTCAAGTTATGTATAGATATTAATGTGAAATTGATATGAACTTGTGGAGCTTGAGTTGTGTTACAAGCTGATATAGATTGGAAACTTGAGTTGTGTTACAAGTTGATGCGATGTGGAAACTTGAGTTGTGTTACCAGTTTGATATGATTTTTGAAAACTTGAGTTGTGTTACAAGTTGATATGGATGGATATGATGTAGAACTTGATTAGATTTTCAAAATTTTCAAGTTTTTGTCATGATTTTGATTTTGATATCTATGTTTTGATGAGGAAACTGATATTGGATTTGTTTTTCTTTTTGACAAGAGCGATTGGGAGTGGTTCAGTCACGTGAGCGATTCCCTAGACCATGGGCATTAATACCACGATTGTCACAACCTGATCTAGATATCATTAATAGATGTGGTATGTCTTCCCTACTAGAGATGCCTCGGTTTACTGTGAACCGGGGTTTACTTACAGTGCTGGCAGAGAGATGGCACAATGACATGAATACCTTCCACTTTGCCACAAGTGAGATGACAGTGACTCCAGAGGATTGTTACTAGATCTTGCATATACCGGTAGTAGGTTCACTACTACCTTATGAGCAGTCAGAGGAGGGCGGGATAGAGGCACTTTGCCGGATATTTCATGATGACACAGTGTGCGGATATGAGATCCTATGGTAGGAGTTTCTGGATTTGGACTATGCGCCTCTTCCATCGGTACTGGCAGGCTTTATAGGTGGTTTCCTATGTCCCGACAACAGGTCGAAGGGACTATCTGTAGGATGGGGATTGGTGTTGGAGGAGATGGTGACACAGGGTCACAGGTTCACACGGGGATCGGCTATGCTAGCCCACTTGTACAGGGATTTGCATGAGGTTGTATACCTGGGTTACAACAGTTTGTCAGCTGGTGTGATGCTCCTATAGGTATGGTGTTGGGAGCACATTCCCGCAGCTAGGCCATTGGTGGATAGAGATAGGCTTGTTGGGTGTGCCTATGCATATGGATACAGGGGATTAGTTATCCAGCGGAAGCTGGGCAAGCTGGAGAATTGGAGGAGAGTATTGGCTAACATCAATACGGTCATCTGGCAACCATATACAGGTTGTGAGGTGTGGGCTGAGGATGGGCTAGAGATGCCATACATCTTCATGACTCAGTTTTTGATAGGACGGACCCCTTTTGTGATCGAGAGACTCTTGGTTACGAGATTTTTGCGGCAGTTTGGTCGACAACAGGGGATACCACAGGGGACCTATTTGTATGCACGCCAGAGATAGGACATACCAGATTGGGGTCTGACTATTGACAGTGCAGCGATCATAGAGGAGTTTGTGTAGTTAGCGGGCCAGATATGGGACTACGCCCCTGAGATACTAGATGCTGGGATGACGGATGAGTTTGCCCGATTGTTCACGGCTCGTGTCGTGGCAAGGATATCAGATCCAGTAGAGATGCGGCCTACTTTCGATGATGACGAGGACGAGGGTCTTGGAGATGGGGATGAGGGAGATGATGGAGGAGGTGGAGGACGACGACGAGGGAGAGGAGATCGAAGGAGGAGAGGAGACAAAGGTAGAGATGGTGGTGATAGAGCAGTGCGGGTGGAGAGAGCAATTCGATGAGCTATGATAGATAGAGGGAGAGGAGGCTTGGTGATTGGGGCAGGGGGTGAGGGGAGAGTAGGAGAGGTGATAGCAGTGGTGGGAGGGACTAATGAGTTGAGACGACTAGCTCAGAGGAGGAGGACTAATGTGTTACCGCCACCAGCACCAAGGACAGGGGGTAGGACATGGAGTGCGTCTTCCTAGGTACCCCTTTAGGTCAAAGTCTCAACGCATCGAGAGGATGCTCAGATTAGGACCCTACAGTTGACAATGCAGCAGCTGCAGGCACAGGTATTGGCGCAGCAGTGTCAGATGACCCAGATGACCCTAGAGCGTGATACGGAGATAGAGCGGCGGGGTTGAGCAGAGGAGCTGGCAGGGAGTTTGCAGAGAGTGGCAGTAAGTGGCCCTATGATAGATATCATGAGAGAGCTATCCTTGAGAGTCAAGGAGGCAGAGTATTATTGGCGCCACTATGAGGATACGGTGCCCAGGGAGCGCAGAGTGCAGAGCTTCACATAGTTGAGATCGAGTCGATCTCGAGAGACTGGTTCACGGTCAGAGAGCAGAGGCGTGACAGGGCCTTCTAGATAGGATCCACCTGGAGATCCAGAGGCTGGGACATCGGCAGCGAGACCATCTCCTTCGGGAGATAGTCATGCTTGAGAGACGTGGTCTCTATTGTATTTGATCATTGTATTGTATATTTTGGTATAGACATGACACATTTCGTATATATTGATCATTGGTTGAGATATATAGATGACACCATTTTCTTTGATTCTCATGTGATGTGTGATGGATTTATGCTTTCTATATGCTTTTGCTTATTCTATGATGATGCAATGCTTAGATAGATGTATGTGATGTGAATGCACGATGTTATGAGATGTATGATTTGATATGTTGTGAGATGTATCTTGAAAATGAGATGTATGATTTGATATGCAACTAATTGTTTTTGAGCATCCTCATTCTGCATTTGTCATCCGATATAGCCACATGTTATTTGCTTTCAATATATGTATCATCATTGAACATTGATTGATCTCGGGATATGTTGAAAATTTATACAAGCATAATGGTATAATTGAACCATGATGACCTGAGAAAAATTTACATGATATTTGATTTTGCAAGATAGCACAAGCATCAAGGTATAATTAAACCAGGACGGCCTGAGTGCAGATTGCGTATAAATAGACAAGATTAAACCATTTGTATGCGTAAGGTGGAATCATGTCTTTAGTGATATGTTGTGAATCATGTCTCGAGACAAGTATTTACACAGTACAAATGATCACCGCACAGACAGAAGAATAAGAAAATATTGGAGTTTCTCGATGTTCTCTAGCTGTGAAGCATTGTGGAGAAAATATAGAGAATCCAATAATTCAAAAAGTTTAAATGCAAAATGTAATCAAAACTTTATGCAAGATGCAACATGTGGTACTTCAGAAAATCATCCATCAGCTCTTTGCTTTACGATTGATGGTTTGTTTTGTGATTGTGCTAGTTTTTGGTTGCTAGATGAGATGTTTTGAGTTTGCTTTGAGTGTTTGATGGCCTGAATGTGTTGCAAGTTTTGACGAATGTTTCCCCTAGCTAAGTGTGTCTCTCGATGTGGATATTTACAGTGATTACCAAGCCATGGTAAGATGTGACAAAGGAATATGCGGATAAATCAGGATAGTGACTACGCTAAGTATATCCTGAATGGATATGATGATGAAAATGTCAGGCAACGGCCGATAGTGTTTTAAGGATATGGATAAAATGGTATGGATATAGATAGAGGAGTTGTTCTCTCACAATAGCGCCTGTTGCCAGGTTTTCACCAATTTCTTTTATTGTACCTTTTTATTTTCTTTTTCTTGTTTTTTTTATTTTTTGACTTTTTCATGCATTAGACTTCCTTAAGTATAGTATTTCTTTAGATGGATATAGTTAGTTGGTTCATTGAGCACATCTCCTTCTAAAGTTGTTAGCTGATAAGCGCATGATCCATAGGTTGATATAATGACATAGGGACCTAACCAGTTAGGCTCAAATTTTCCTTTCTTTTCTCGATCTTGCTGGTTTTTAGGATTTTCTTTGAGTACCAGGTTGCCAATTTTGAAGATTCGAGGAATGACTTTGTGGTTGTAGTTGCGGCACATGCATTGCTGATATGCTTTGAGATGAGTGTAGGCACGCTGGCGTCTTTCATCTAGGAGTTCAAGTTCTTGCAGTCGGTTAACTTGATACTCTTCATTTGGGATTAAGTCTTTCAAAGATACTCTGAGAGATGAGATTCCTACCTCTAGAGGTAAAATAGCTTCTGATCCATATACCAATGAGTATGGTGTTGCTCCTATAGGTGTGCAAATGCTAGTTCTATATGCCCAAAGTGCTGGATTGAGTTGTACGTGCCAATCTTTGTCTGCATCATTCACTATTTAATTTAGGATTTTCAATATTGTCTTGTTGGATGCCTCTGCTTGACCATTCCCCTGGGAGTAGTAAGGTGTAGAGAATCGATGTTGGATTTTGAATTTTTCACATAGTTCTTGTACATCTTGGTTTTTGAAAGGTCATCCATTATCTGTGATGATAGAACTTGGAATACCATATCTGCAGATTAGGTAATTAAGGATAAAAGAGGCAATTTGTTTCCCAGTCATTGTGGTCATGGGGACTGCTTCTATCCACTTGGTAAAGTATTCTATTGCAGTTATAATGAACTTGTGTCCATTTGAAGATGAAGGATGAATTTTTCCAACCAAGTCTAGCCCCCACTGACAAAAGGGCCAGGATGTTGTGAATGGTTGCAGTTCTTGTGCCGATGCATGTATCAGATTGCCATGGATCTGGCACTTAGGACACTTCTTAGCAAAGTGATAAGAGTCTTTTTCCATTGTTGGCCAGTAATATCCCATTCTCAGTAGGTTTTTAACAAGAGTAGTACCACTTGAATGTGTGCCACGGATACCTTCGTGAAGCTCATGTAAAGTAGATTCAGATTCATTACGATCAAGGCAACGAAGAAGAGTACCATCTAGACCTCGATGGTACAAAGTATCAGCAGTGAGGGTATAACGGGCGGCTTGCCGGATAAAGTTACGTTTTTGGTTTTGGGATAAGTCAATGGGTAAGATGACATTCTTGAGATAGTCATATATCGGTCCATACAATGGAGAGTCAGAACAGGTTAAGGCATAGATAACATGGGATTTAGAATGGTCATAGGCGGGGGAGAATAGCTGCTCTACCAGAAACTCGTAACAACTCTGTTGGTCTGGAATTTGCAGTAGTGAAGCAATTGTAGCCATTGCATCGGTTGCTTTGTTGTTCAACCTTGGTATTTGTTCGAAGGTGATGTGCACAAAGTACTGTTTGAAGTCATCCACCATTCTTTTGTAGGGAAGCAACTTGTCATCTTTCGTCTGATAGTCATCATTAATTTGATTGATAACTAGTTGTGAATCTCCATAAACTTTGAGTTCTGTGATTTTCCATTCCACTACCATCTGGATGCCTATAACCAATGCCTCATATTCAACAACGTTATTTGTGCATGGAAACATAAGCCTATATGACCTTGGTATGGTGTTCCCTTCAGGAGTGATGAATAAAATGTCAGCACCTGAGTCGTGTTGAGTGAATGATCCATCAAAGTATAAGGTCCATTGTGTTGTAGAGATAGCAAGAATGTCTCTATCTGGAAATTTGATCTCCATTAGTTGCTTACTAGGTAGTGGCGCTTTTGCCAGTTGATCTGCTATTACTTGTCCTTTGATAGCTCGACGCTCTGTGTAGTGGATATCAAATTCACTGAGAATCATGACCCATTTGGCCAATCGGCCTGTAAGAGCTGCTTTGTTGAGTAAATATTTTAGAGGATCAATCTTTGCAACTAGCTTGGTTGTGTGAGCCAGCATGTAATGTCGAAACTTTTGAGAGGCGAAGACTATAGCCAAACAGGCTTTCTCAATAAATGTGTGGTTGAGTTCATAGCCATTTAACGTCCTGTTGATGTAATAGATAGCCCATTCCTTGCCTTGTTGATCTTCTTGTGCTAACAATGCCCCTAGTGATACATATGTTGTTGAAATGTAGAGAATAAGTGGCTTCCCTACTATTGGTGGTACTAGCACTGGTGGGTTCATCAGATATTGCTTGATTTGATAGAAGGATTCAGCACATTTGGCTTCCCATCTGAATGGTATATTCTTATGTAGTAGATGATTGAATGGTAGGCTTTTGTCTGCTAGTTGAGCGATAAATCGTCTGATTGATTGGAGTCGTCCTTGTAGAGACCTGAGCTTACTGATATTCTTTGGTGGTGGCATCTCCATAATGGCTTGTACCTTTGCTGGATCCACTTCAATACCTTTAGCTGAGACTATGTATCCTAGTATTTTGCCTGATGTAACCCAGAAGACACACTTCTTAGGGTTGAGTCGGACTTGGAATTTCTCCAATCTATCAAAGATATTTTCTAAGATGCTTAGATGTTCTACTTTGGTGAAGGATTTAGCTAGTAAATCATCCACATAGTCTTCCATGAAGGTATGCATCATGTCATAGAATATTGTTGTCATTGCCCTTTGATAAGTTGCCCCAGCATTCTTCAAGCCGAAAGGCATGACATTCCAACAATATGTTCCCCAAGGATAGGTGAACGCTGTTTTATCTTGATCCTCTGGAGCAATCTTGATTTGGTTATAGCCTGAAAAACCATCAATTAGTGATAACATTGCATGGCCTGTTGTGAGGTCCATAATTATGTCAATACTTGGCAAAGGAAAGTCATCCTTTGGACAAGTGTTGTTGACATCTCTAAAATCCGTGCATATTCTGATACTGCCATCTGGTTTTGAAACTGGCACAATGTTTGAAATCCACTCAACATAGTCTATGGGTCGAATAAATCCAACATCCAATAATTTCTTTAGCTCAGACTTAACCATGAGTGTCACATGAGGATTCATTTTTCTCAGTTTTTGCTTAACTGGCTTAGCTCCTAGAGCCATAGATAAGTGATTCATGATCAATTGTGGATCAATCCCGGGCATATCGGCATATGACCAAGCAAAGTTGATTTGTTTTGCTTTGAAGAATTTGATATATTCTGGTTTTTCTTCTGTTGTAAGAGATTCTGCTAGATGTATATATTTGGCTGCTTCTATTTTACCAATGTTGATTGATTGAGTGGGCTCAACCAATATGGGTGATTTCTTGTGGTAATGCTCCGGAAGAGTGTCAAGTCTCCCATCTGTAGGTGCCTTAAAAAAATTTTCACCCTTAGATGTGTCCTTTATTTTTACTTTTTTGTGATCCATTGTTGCCATTGACTGGTTTTCAACAATAGATCCTTTATTGATTTCATTTTTGCGGCTGAGAGACTTGGCACTCCCAGGATTATAGACGTTGTTACCTTGTTCACTGGTAGAGTCTGATTATGGGTTAGTAGTACATAAGTAATGGATAATAGATTCATCATCTAGGAAAATTGGTATATCATGGATTTCAAGTTCATCCCAGTCTATGAGGTCAGGAAAGAGAAGTGGTAAGGAATCGTTAGGTGGATCAAGGTCAACTGATGTAATTGTCATGATGGAGGTATCTTCGTGATTGGACTGGATATTAAAGAAGTTAAGGATTTCGTCGAGGTCTTCGATGGTATCATCTTCCGTATAGACTTGTGCATAATGACGTTGCTTGTTTTCCTTAGCGTCATAGATATTTTGCGGACCAAATTCAAGTGGTCTTCATTCTGTGTTGTATGCATTTTGAGAAATGGGTGTATGACTGTCATTTTCACAAATATCCTCAGTAATATTAGAACAAGTGCCCCTTTCATATTCATTGGAATCAGTCTCAGAGGTAGTATCCCAGATTCTTTCTGTGTTGTAGACTAGTATGTTGTAGGGTGAGAATAGATCTTTGATAATTGATACAAGTTTTGTAGTTTTCTCGGACTCTGTGTCAGATCCTGCTTCTACCTTTTGTATTTGTTCATATACTGTCCCTCCTTGAGGAGGAATGATATTGCCAGGAGGTAGTTCTGCTATGTTGGATATTGGTTCTAGGATGTGATGTACTTCTGTAGATATTGCCTTCTTTTGGATGATGGGTTCTGCTTGATGCTACTTCCTTTCATGTTGTTCTCGTTCTTTACGTATTTTCTCTGCTAACTCAAATAATGCCTCTTGCCAGGATTCTTCTTTGTACTTCTTCTTTTGTTTCCACTAGGATTTTTGATACTTGCGTGGTGCTTTTCTTGGTAGTAGAGTGAGTTCATAACCCAATCCTATTTTGTCTCTATTGGATTGTGAATGAGGATCTATTGGTTCTATGATGCCTTCCTTACACTTTCCAATAGGTCCTTTGCCATTGTATCCTATTTGTTGCATGATGAAGTAGCCTTTTCCATATAGGTGTGTTGGTATAACTATCTCCATAGTAGCTGCTATGTTATTTTCTTCTTCATCCTTGTATAACCAACTAAGGATGTCCTTTTCCTCTGATTCATGTTCTAGAGTGCCCAGCTGGATAAATGTGCCATCAAACTTGGTGATGGGCTAAGTTGCTTGACGTGTTGATGCAGTAGGTAATCCATGAGATTTAGGTGATGCTGGTAATTTGGCCAAACACATGGGTTCCAAAGAGTATTCTCCCATGTCGTGTTCTTTGATTTTTAGTTTTTGCTTGAAATCTCTAGACAATGATGTAGTCTTTTCCTGCTGGATATCTAGTGTCAAAGGATTTTGTTTTTCTCAATTATGTGGAACCAGGTTGTCTTGGGCTGCCCCCATTGTATTACAATGTTGAAATGGATTATGATCAGCTGATATAGAAATCTCTTGTCCATTGTAGGGAAATTTTACACACTGGTGATAGGTGGAAGGTACTGCTTGCATTTCATGTATCCAGGGTCAACCTAATAAGATATTGTATGTGAGGTCTATGTCTAATACTTAGCACATAGTATCTTTCTACATCAGTCCTACCTGTATTGGTAACATCACCGTTCCTTTAGAGGATCTTTCTTCATCATCATATGCCTTTATAGTAATCTTTTTGCGTGGATCAATAGACTCCTCAGAGAAGCCTAATGCACGGACAAGTTTTAAGGTACAAATATTGAGTCCAACTCCTCCATCTATTAATACTCTCTTCACTCTGTGTTTATAGACTATGACTTCAATATGGAGAGGAGTATTATGTGGATGGCTCAATGAAATATTATCATGCTCAAAAAAAGTAAGATTATGAGGCCCTGTCATATGAGCGACCATGGCTTGGAATTTGTCAGCATCAAGATCTTGAGGTACATTTGTTTCCAACAATGCTTGCTCCAATATGTCTTTGTGTTTTGGCAAAAGTTTGAGCAACTCTAGTATGGATATTTGAGCAAGATTTTTGAACAATTGGCTGACTAAATCATATTGAATTTTGGGTACAATGTTTGTTGTTGACATATGTCCCTTCAAGACATATTTTTGAGCCCTAGTTGTTACCTTGACAGATTCATGATTATGCTGGTCTCGGATTGTGATGACGTTTACATGATTGTCTACAACTGATATATGATTGATGGTGTTATTGTAAACGTGATTGATACGTGCCCCACAAGTATCATTTGAAGTTGAAGCTCCATCTTTGTTGTAGTTTGGAAGAGGATTCTTGAAAGCTCCATGGTCACCATTTGTCTTGAGACCATCTACTGTTAAATCACCTCTATCAATCATGTCCTGAACAATGTTTTTCAGTCTCATGCAATCATTTGTTTGATTACCTTTGTTGCGATGAAAATCACAAAAGTGTGAGTCATTCCACCAAGGTGGCTTGATATGTGGCTCATAGTTGCTGATTGCGGGCAAAGAGATAATTTTGTTTGCCTGGAGTTCTCTGAATGATGACTCCAGTGATTGTCCTAATGTTGTGTAGATGCATTTTTGATAAGTGTTGGTGGTATTCCATGAATTATTAGTAGGCCCTCGATTTGTGCTATTGTTTTGAGCATTGTTGGTATTGTTCGTGTTATTGGTATTCGGTGCGTAAGTGTTAGTGTCTGGGTTAGCACCTTTGGGATTCTTTGTAGCTTGAGGATTTCCTGATAATGCGAGCACAAGTTGTTTGGATTTTGGATCATTTGATTCATTGCCTCCTTCATTTCCATTGTTTTTATTTCTGGTCTAGAACCTAGATTTGTCCAAGTTATTGTTGTTTTGATTGTTGTAGTTCGATGAACCTGTTCCTTCTTTGAAGAATTTTAGCATTCCTTTCTTGACACATGCTTCCTCTACTTGAATGCCATTCTCTATCAATTTAGCAAAAGACGGTATGCATTGGAGCTTGAGCCTATAACTCATCTCACTATTCAAGTTATCGATGAATATTTCCATTTTCTCCTTTTTCAGGAATATCGCGAGGATATCGTGAAACCATACGGCGCCAACGTTGAAGGAATACCATGAATGTTTCATTGTTTTTTTGTTTGGTATTACAAACGTCTAGCATGGTGATAGTATGTTGAATGTTATAGGAATACTGCGTTATGAATTTATTGACTAGTTCATCAAATGATCTGACAGGAGGTGTGATCTTGGATAACCATTCCATTGTTTGTCCTCCCAAACTTCTTGGGAATAACCTCATCAAATAGGTGTCATCATGAGCAAATTCAAGACTCATGGTACAGAATTCTCTAACGTAATCACGAGGATCATTTTTTCCATCGTATTTGTCAAATTTGGGAACGTCTGAGTTTGGAGGAAAAGGAACCATGTTCAATCATCTGTCAAACGGATAAGGACAAATTTCATTTAATGAGTACCGTACTGTTGTCCCTTGTTGCATATCTTGCATTTGTCTTTGTAACATTTGCATTTGTTGAGTAAGAGCAATCAAAGGTGCATTATTTTGTCGAGGGAGAAACTCTTCCCTTGTATTAGTTCTCAGTTGAAAAGGTGTGTTGAATGGTATATTTTGCTTTGGAGTGTCTAGCTCAGGTATATGTGTAGACACTTAAAATTGTCCAATTTAATTAAATAAATATTTTATTTATTTAATTATCTAAGCTTAATTCTTCTATTAATTAATAAATCTTTATTTATTTGATTAATTCATTTATCCTCTTCTAGCCTTATTTCTTATTTAAATAAATACATTTATTTATTTAAATTATCCTTTTCCTAAATTAAATAAATATTTTATTTATTTAATTATCCCACTTCTTTTGTTAATTAAATAAATCTTTATTTATTTAATTAATTCATTAACCTTTTCTACCTATGACACATGTCATTCATCTCTTAATTCATACACTACCTACCCCTTTCATTATTTTATTATTTCTTCTACCTACCCTCTAATCATAGCTGACCTCCTTTTACACCTCTCAATCTTATTCCTCCATTTCTTATTGTGTCTATATAAGGAGATGCTTCCTTCATTATCAAACCCTAATCATTCTATGCATTCTAATCATCTCTT
The DNA here is from genome assembly GCF_030272615.1 of Cryptomeria japonica. Classification (NCBI taxonomy): domain Eukaryota; kingdom Viridiplantae; phylum Streptophyta; class Pinopsida; order Cupressales; family Cupressaceae; genus Cryptomeria; species Cryptomeria japonica. The sequence continues at coordinate 318,427,123 of NC_081407.1, read as the reverse complement.
ACACAATTGACTACACTACGATCCTACTTGCAACCACATTCTGTTCTTTGTTGAGCTCTTGTGCACATAAAATCTGAGAGCAAATATATCAAGCAAGATCAATGGAGATAGGAAGAATGGAGATCAAAACCCTATTGGACATGTGATGGTATAATCTTTGTGATTTCATTTGATTTGCATTGTCTTAGGTAATCTTCATATGTTATGGTGGATCTTTGTTGTTGTTAGGCTAGGGTTTTGTGGTTGAATTCATTTAGCCTTTCAATATTGTTATTATTGTTATCCATTTTCCCCATATACATTTTGGCACGCCCGGTGGGACTCTTGTCCCTTTTACATTAACATCTTGTTGTGGATTTTGTATTTTGAAGTTGCAGATCTGACGTTTTCGGCAACATTTCGACATTTTCATGTCTGCGCACTTTCGGATCGCGTTTTTGATTTTCTAGCGCGTCTGCGACATCTGGGATCACGTCTGCGACATTGGCAATATTTTATTTTGCAGGTTCTAGGAAGGCGCGTCTGTGTTGTAAAGTCGCGTCTGCGTTGTTTTTATCCGCGTTTGTGTCCAGGAAGCACGTCTGTGTTCTGTAGGCACGTTTGTGCTCCACAGAACCGCGTCTGTGTCACCCAGGCGCGTCTGTGTTGAGGTTAACCATGTCTATGTTTACCAGTTTTAAAATTTTGGATTTTTATTGATTCAATTTTTGGATTTTGCATTTAGGTTTTCAGATCTGGTTTATTTTGAGCTAACATTTTCAGATCTAGCTAACGAAATTGGTGCAGCTTGTCTTGAAGGCTAAATCGTTTGGTTGAAGGCCCCTATTTTCACAAAGTCTTTTGGGTTTAAAATTTACCTAACTTGTGTGCTTGCAGGAAGGGGTGATTATTTGAAACAATCCAAACTACTAACAACTCTTTGTTGCAGGTCCTTGGCAAGGGTTTTTGGATTTTTATTGTGTGCCTTGTTTTCATAGACTAGCAAACACTTCCATTGGTGCACTAAAATTGAATCATTGTCTTTTGTGTCTTGAGCAATAGGCTCTTTTTGTTTAATCTTTAGAGGGCTTGTCTTCCCGTGTGGTCATTAGGACTACTAGTGAGAAGAGAACGACCCAAGTGGTAGCGAGGAAAACCCACCTCATCCGAACCACTATAAAAAAAAATGTATTCATGGTGAAAACTATGAATAACGTGTGCTGATTAGTTCATACCGACACTATGTCTCCCCATAAACCCGTTTGATCAAATTTATTTGATCAGTTGTAGGGCGTAACCCCTACCGGCTGGGAGCCTTCTGTATTTATAGAGATGAAAGTGCCATATGTATGGCCACGTGAGCGGATGCCCTTACTAGCACCATTTTGTTTTAGAGGCCCAAATCCTTCTAGTTGTTGGGGCAGGAGGTCGGACCTCTGGTAGTGGCCCACACACATACGATTCTTAGTAGAGATACAAAGTTCGCCACGGGGAGTTTTCGTGGGGACTGATGCTTGGCTGACCCGAGAAGTGAGTGTCGAGGGTGGAGCCAGTGAGGTCAAGTATCTAAGTATCCGCTCTGAATAGCGTAGCCTCGGGGGTAAAACCCCATGTGGGATCAACAACTATTGTCTTGGCCAGCCATAAGAATCGTGCTTGACTTATCTTAAACATTCAAAACATTCAAGACCAAACAACAAAACATTGTGTCTTTTGTGCCTTCAAGTGTATGCAAAACATTTTTACATCAAACAACACACTTTTCTTGGAGTCATTTTGAGTCTAGACACTTGCAAACATTGGGTCTTCATCAACACTGTGTCCTCTTGTCACGAAAAACAGTCAAACAGTCAGATTTGGTCACAAAAAAATGACTTCACAGATTGAAAAAAATTGCACAAATTTTACAGAAACGCGTCTATGTCGGACATAATAGCGTCTACGTCAGGAAACTGCATCTGTGCCGGACATAATAGCATCTGTGTTTTCTAGCTGCATCTGTGAAGGGTAGAATTGCGTCTGTGTTCCAACAGTCAACATTACACTTTGCAAAAAAAAAATCTCAGAAATGTGTTTGCGTTAAACAGAGCAGCGTCTGTGTCAGGAAATCGCGTCTGTGAAGTATACAGGCACGTCTGTGTCCAGAATTGAAAAACTGTTACAGTCCAGCAAACAAACACAGTCAGTTTCAGAATTCTTGAGCTTCCGAGGTCATTTTCTCCAGGGTTTCATTTAGCATTCAACCTGTCCTTGGGTCTCACATAGTCCATCATTGCTTCATATCTCACTTTACATTCACACTTGTCTAAACTTGAGTCAAAAGGTCACTTGCTTGTCCTCATCATACTTTGTCAACACACTACATACAACAACACTTTGCTAAGTGGTCCCTCATCAAGGTTTCTTACCTTTGGGTCTCATTTGGTCTTACTTAGAGTCAAGGTCAACTTACCTCATCAAGAGAAACTATCCTCTCTTTGGAAGTCACACCTCTACTACATACATACTTGGTCTTACACTTTGGACATTGCAAGTACACTTCAGATTCATTTACATTCCATCCAACTCTTGGTCTTCCATACTCTTTCCATTTTTCATCTAGTCTCACACATCTTGGTCAATACCTAGTTCATGGTTGAAACCCGTCTTCAAAAATCTAGGAGAGAAACTAAAGAGGCTCAAGAGTCCGCAAACATGAGTTCTTATGAGTATGACAATGAGATCTTTTTCAATTCTGATCATACTACATTACCTGACATGGATGCCTATAGAAACATTCCAAATGTTGAGAACATGGACACTACAAACAATAATGCTACACACAATGACAATATGGACAACTTTTCAGTACATTCAGCAGATGTGGAAGAATCCATTATGAATCCCCATCTCAATTGATTGGTTGAGGAAATAATGAGGAGGGATAGACAATACTTCTTACAAATGATGGCACAAAGTGGAGCCAAGATACCTCATGATTTTGACATGTCTCAAATAATGGAAAATCAACCTTTGAAACAACATCACTCCAACATGGATCAAAGAAGACCTAATAGTGGAGGAAATAGAGGACCATATATGGTACCTGAATCACCACCAGCTTTGCTTCAAAAACCAGAGGTCCCACATACACATGGTCAAACATATGATACTCACCTTCGCAGACCATTATGGAAATATTATGGAGAAAAACATGCTCAATCACATATCAATGCTAAGGATCAACCACCAAAGCAATGGGACATGCAAAGGCATGCTCAAAATTTGGACACAAGGAAACCCCGCGTCAAATTTGGGGGCAATACAATAGAACATGACATGCCTGTAGAATATGGTATACATGCGCAAAATAGATATGGTGTTCCTCAACATGAATCTATACCAAGTGGTCCACATATGCAGCATCACTATAGACCTCCTCCATATGAACATGTGTATGATCAATATCATCCATATATACAACATGCACCCCCTCCAATTGGTGCCTCCAGCATGGGGTATGGTCCAAGAAGTCGATCTCCACCTAAGAGCAATTTGGAACAACAAATCAGGGACTTACAAAAGAAAATGGAGGACATAAATACACCGAAGCCAACATACACAATGAGAGACATATGTCCTTATCCATTTGACAAGAGCATTCCAATGCCTCCTTTTCCTACACACTTTGTGACGCCTAAATTTGATAAGTATAGAGGAAAAGGGGATCCTAAGGCACACATAAGACAATTTTTCACAGCTTGCATTGAGGTAGCAGCAGAAGAGACATATTTGATGAGATTATTCCCACAAAGCTTAGGTGATCAAGCTATGGAATGGTTCTCCCAACTCCCACCTGGTATTAAGTCATGGGGTGATCTAGCAGAGGCATTTATTCAACATTTCTCCTACAACATAGAGACAGACATATCAGTCACTACTTTGTGCAACACAAAGCAAAAAGAGGGAGAATCTTTTGCATCATTCTTACAAAGATGGAGAAATCTAGCCAGCAGATGCTCTTGTGAAATTCCACAAAAACAAATGGTAGAAATGTTCACCCAGAATGTTAACAAAGACATTGGCTATGATCTAAGGAAAGCTTGTTTGTCCACCTTCAAGGACGTTATTGAAAAAGTCTTAGCGACAGAAAAGGTCCTAATTGAACAAGGAGTCATCAAGATATTCAAGGAAAACAAAGATGACTTTAAAGGAAAAGACAAGCCAAGATTTTGGAATAAAAACAAGAACACAGTCAATGATGGTGTTGTTGATGCCAACACAGTGCGACCCAAATTCATTTTCTCTGGATCAAGTTCTACAAACAATCAAGTGAATACTCAAACAACTTCCAAATCATGAAGGAAGTACACTCCATTGGGAGAACCACTTGAGTCGGTTTTCAAGAAGCTTGTGGCAAACAAAGTAATCACAGTTCCAGATTTTCCTCCATATGAACCAAAGGTTAAACCAAATTGGTGGAGTGATGATGAATATTGTGAATTTCATAAGAGCAAAGGTCATAAGATAGGAAATTGTCATCGACTGAAGAACATCATACAAGATCTCATTGATAGAGGTGACATTGAGATTGAGGGACATTCGTCTAATCAAGAACATGAGATGTTTAAGGAACCATTCCCAAAACATGACAAAGGAAAAGCTAAAGCCATAGATGATCAAACCAATTATACCAGAGCATCTTACAACTATGATTCAACTATCAATCACATATCGATGGACAATTACGTCTCTACTATTATCATCAAGGACAAAGCGTCTGAGAGTTCTACTCAAAGACCCAAGATTGTCCTAAAAGGTGTTGGATATTCTTCGGAACCTACCTCTGAATGTCATGTTACAACTCGCCGAAGTAAATTCACTTTGCATGGTGCTCCAACTAAAAACACCGCTTCTTCATCAACCAAACCTGAGTATGACCTTGTAGAACAGCTAGGGAAGACACCTGCTCTCATCTCCATTCTTGAGCTATTACGCATATCTCCCGCACATAAAGCCATTCTTGACAAAATCTTGAGAGATACTACTGTCCCTACTGATCTAAACGTGGACCAGTTTCAAGCCATGGTGGGATACCTTTCCATTCCACACTCCCTTACATTCACAGAAGCAGATGACGCCTCCGTAAGTTAGCCACATAATGCACCATTACACATTGAAGCCTTCATACACAAACATCGAATAAAAAGAGTCCTGATAGATGGAGGAGCAAGTCTAAACATTTGCACATTAAGCACTATTACACAATTGGGATATTCTGATAAAGCTGTGAATTCTACAAACAAGATCACCATTAAAGCATATGATGATGAAGAGCTTTCATCCAAGGGTACAGTCATCTTACCTCTCAGAGTTGGGCCAGTTACAAAGGATGTGGTCTGTCAAGTCCTGGATTTAAATCTCACTTATAATATATTGCTAGGACGTCCTTGGATTCATGAAATGAGGGCATTCCCATCCACATATCACCAATGCATTAAGTTTCCTCATAATGGAGTGGAAGTAACAGTTAACGGTGATCCTAATCCATTCATATACTGCAATAACCTGAAATCAAAGACTGAGACCATCATTCCCAGTAATCGGGAGGCTGTTCCTTCGTCGGCATACATTGATCCTGAGTCATTAAAACCCTCGACCTCAAAACAAGGTGAGCTTAAAGGCAAGTTTCAGGACAAAGGCATGGGGGAATATACTTTCAATCAAACCATGTACTTACGACAAGTCATGAGTTCCCCAAAAGAATATGGAAGACCACATCCTAACAAGCAAATCGCCATTATGATGCCCAAATGGGATCCTACTACCTTTCAAAGATGGGGTGAACTAGAAGAGGAAGATTTATACCAAATGCTTTTCAGAGATAATGAAGAGGAAACACAAGATCACATTAATCTACCATGTGAGAAATATGGCAAAGGCTTCAAAATTCTACAAAAACTCAGGTATGATGGAAAAAACCCTCTGGGGTTACAAAAGGAAGGCATCATGGAACCTTTACAACCTGAATTGACCCTCAAAAAGGAACGCTCGAAAGGACTTGGTTTCTTAAAGGTCCACACCCAAAGGACGGAAGAAGCCTTACAAATCAAAGCTGCCAAAATTCAACAAGAGAATCGCTATTCCACAGATTCCAATGAATGGGAATGGGGTTCAGACAAGTCTTCTAGTGCCTACGAGCTCACCGAGACATTCAGAGAGCCAGATGAACCCACAGAAGAAGAGGAGTTTTATAACAAGTTTAGAGTTGGTTAGGAAACAACCCATGAGGAGTCTACATAGTCTCTGTCTCAAGGTTCTAGGTTGAAATCACATAGGATGAGAACACCTGTCCCAGAGTGCGCTACTAGTGATGATAATTTGGATTCACTCGCGATCGAGACTGATGAGGAGAGTGCCATCGATGACCTTGATAATTACCTTGACATACCCGAATATAACCACATCTTCACTCTTAGCTCCCCTAACCTCAAAGACATCAACGGCCTTCCCCTTGTCCACCACCAACTCATTGACAAGGATCATGAAGGGCCTGCACAATTTGATACATTCCAAAACGACGAAGCTTTTATTGACTATCTGGGCATACAAGATGATCTTCCCCCTGGAGACCATAAAGTGGGATACACTATAGAACTCAATAGTGTGGCATATTTTGGTGAGGGTGTCGGACCTTCCAGTCGCAAAAATGTGAAAATAAGAACAAATCAAGGGTCTTACGGCGAAAACCACACTATGGCGTTGTCTGACCTCAAAAAAGTAAAAAGAAAGAACGTATCTGAGGATGAAAACCTCTCTGAGGCACCCGAAGATGGAAGGCTCGACATTCTCCCAGCATCATATGAGGAAAAGTCATCCATGTTGGTAGAGGAGACTATCAAAACAAACATTGGTACAGAAGAGGTTCCACACAACATATTCCTAGCTCAATCACTGACAAAGTCTGAAAGGTCAAAATTCATAAGTTTCTTCAAAGAACGACAAATCAACTTCGCCTGGTCATACGCTGATATGCCTGGATTAGATCCGGATTTGGTAATGCATCATTTGACAGTCAAACCGGGGGCAAAACCAGTAAAACAGAAATTAAGAAAAATGCATCCACAAGTGGCATTACTAGTCAAAGAGGAACTTGAGAAATTACTCGATGTCGGATTCATACACCCAATTGATTATCCTGAATGGATCTCCAACTTGGTACCTGTTAGTAAACCAAATCGCAGCATCAAAATTTGCACAGATTTCAGAGACATCAACAAAGCTTGTCCAAAGGATGACTTCCCATTACCAAATATTGACTTGATTGTTGATCTCACAGCAGGTCATGAAATGTTATCATTGATGGATGGATTCTCTAGTTATAATCAAATAAGGATCGCACTCGAGGATCAACATAAAATAGCATTTACTTGTCCGTGGGGAACTTTCTGTTGGAATGTCATGCCTTTCGGGCTAAAGAATGCAAGTGCTACATATCAAAGAGCCATGACTACTATCTTTCATGATCTCATGCATGTAACTATGGAAGATTATGTTGACGACCTCTTGGGCAAATCAATAGATAGAAATACACATTTGGACATACTTTCAGTTGTCTTTGATCGGTTGGAAAAATACAAAGTAATATTAAACCCCAAGAAATGTGTCTTTGGAGTAACCTCCGGGAAGCTCCTAGGATTCATTGTATCCAAAAGAGGAATTGAAGTTGATCCAGCAAAAGTCAAGGCCATCTTGGAAATGCAACCTTCAAGAAATATCAGTCAACTTCGATCCTTACAAGGCAGACTCTAGTCTATCCGAAGATTCATAGTACAACTGGCAGATAAGTGTAATCCTTTTCAGCACCTGTTGCATAAAAACATCAAATTCAAATGGGATGATAACTGTCAACAGGCTTTCCAAATGCTCAAAAAATTATCTTCTAAATCTGCCAGTTTTGATGCCACCAGTTCTAGATCAGCCTCTGTTACTATACATATCAGCTACTCCAACCGCACTGGGGGCACTCTTAGCACAACAAAGTGTTGAAGGCAAGGAAAAAGCAGTATACTATATCAGTCGCACATTGGTGGGATACGAGCTAAATTACACACCAATTGAGCGTGCATGTCTCGCCGTGGTCTTTGCTTCGCAGAAATTACGACATTACATGCTCACTCATAAGGCTAAGTTAGTTGCAAGGATAGACCCATTGAAATACCTTCTTAACAAAGCGACACTTACTGGGCGACTAGCCAAATGGGTAATGATACTGAGTGAATTCGACATTGAGTATGTGGACAGAAAAGCAATAAAAGGACAAGCCATCGCAGATCAATTAGTAGATGCTCCCATGATAGATGATTTTCCTCTAAGTTCCGAATTTCCAGATGAATCCATTTTGACAATGTCACATGCGAAGCCATGGCAACTATACTTTGATGGCTCATACACATAGCATAGGGCAAGAGCTGGCATCCTCTTCATAACTCCTCAAGGGGATTTTATACCAAAATCATACCGCTTATCATTTCCTTGCACTAACAATATAGCGGAGTATGAGGCATTAACAACAGGATTACGAATTGCAGTTCAATGGAAGATTCAAGAACATCGTGTTTTTGGGGATTCCCAACTTGTCATCCGTCAAGCAACTGATGATTACCAAACAAAAGATGAAAATTTAATGCCTTATAAACAAATGGTGGATGACCTGAAACAACACTTCATAAAGATAGATTTTGAGCAGATACCAAGAGAGCAGAATCGCGCCGCAGATGCCATGGCTACAATTGCTTCACTGATTGATTTACCTCCAAACGAGACCCGCTATGAGTTCTTGGTGGATAACCTCTTGGTCCCTTCGTATGAGATCATGCCTACTGAAACGATATGTGTTGTCGGTCCCGAATCCTAGTTATATGGTTCCATTTTCACATACCTACGTGACAATACTTTACCTCCTGATCTATCAAATAACCAACGTCGCACTTTCATTCGCCAATCCTCTCAATATGTCATTTTAGCTGATATCCTATACTGATGAGGTCTAGATGGCACTCTTCTTAGATGTTTAGAAAGCGACGAAGCTCAAATTGCGTTACAGGAAGTGCATGAAGGGATATGTGGTCCACATGCTCATGGTCCTACATTGGCCAAGAAACTCATCAGGACTGGATATTACTAGCCCAATATGGAGAAAGACTCATATCAGTTTGTCAAGAAATGCAAGCAATGTCAAATTCATGGAGATCTCATACATGCGCCAGCACAAGAACTTCAACCACTGGCGTCTCCTTGGCCCTTTTGTCAATGGGGACTCAATCTCATAGGCAAGATTCACCCTCCTTCTTCCAATGGTCACAAATTCATTATCACTGCCACAAAGTATTTTACAAAATGGATTGAAGCCATGCCTCTCACACAAGTTACTGGAAAACAGATTGCTACATTCATCCTCAACTATATCATTTGCCGATACGGCATTCCTATTTCCCTTATCACTGATAACGAGCGTCCCTTCAAAAATCAGGATGTTCGTGAACTCTGTGATCGCTTTCATATCTCTCATCGTTTCTCCACACCATATTACCCCCAAGGTAATGGCCAAGCTGAGGCGTCTAACAAAACAATCCTTAAAATCCTAAAGAAGACAGTCGACGATGCTGGTCGTAATTGGCATATCCAACTTAATCCTGCACTTTGGGCCTATCGCACAAGTGTCCGCACACCTACAGGAGCTACACCTTATTCACTTGTCTATGGCACTGAAGCTATCTTGCCTATTGAGGTCAAGCTACCCTCTTTACGGGTTTCTTTACAAAACACCATCAGTGATGAAGACTATAGGGTCTCTTGCTTGCAAGAGCTGGAACTACTGGATGAAAGAAGACAAACTGCTTTCAATCATCTCAAGGCTTTCCAACAACGAATGAGTTGCAGCTACAATCACAAGGTCAAGCCTTGCACATTAGAGGTAGGTGACTTAGTTCTCAGAGAAAATCCTAAAAATCAACAAGACAGAGAGAAGAAGGGCAAGTTCGAACCAAACTGGCTTGGTCCCTACATTATTACAGCAACATATGGATCTGGTGCATATCAGCTCTCAACTACAGAAGGTGAACCTTTGGAGGATCCTATCAACAGCATGCAACTTCGCCAGTTCTACACATAGCTCTTCAGAATATCCTAATTTCAAAAATACAAAAAAATCAAAAAAATTGAAAAATTATAAAACAAAAAATCATTACTTGGTGAAAACCTGGCAAACAGGCGCCTTGTGACACAAAAAATATTGAAAAATCGAAAAAAGTAAAGAGAAATAATTTCGTCCAACAGTGAAAACCACTTCGGTGGCACCCTGGGCAAGTACCATGGTGAAAACTGGGTCACCAGCGTCATGCTTAGAGACATTGCTCCTCCCTCCTTCAGGATTCACTTTCATCCTTTCACTTTGCACACACTCACAACCTATTCATTCATAATAAACTTACACATTCCCATCATGGCTTGTTATTGATCTACCCAAGATTGGTTAGCCATTCATAATAAACCTCCATTTTCATCCCTTTCCATCCATAATAAATCAGATCCTATCCATGGCTAAGGCAAATCCTACGTCTAGTGATGGGTGTGGATCTGAGAACATCACATGTTTTGAGGAGTACAGTTTCTTCCAGCTTCCTTCAGTCTATCCGCGCACAATCCGCAATAAAGCAACATTTGCATCACAGATCCGCAATAAAGTTTCATCTTCTCTGCAATAAAGTATCAGTTTCATGGATTCAGTCAGTTTCAGATGAGACACAGCAGCAACAATGGGCTTCAACAAATCAAATCTTTCAACAGACTCAAACAATATATGGTTCAGTGTTATCTATCATTTTTGTGAAAGTAAACATTGTGACCATAATCAAATAAGACTTATACAAGTGACAAGAGACACTAAACTTGAGGACTACAGTGGATGTTGGTGTCGAGTCTTGGTTTTCTTTTGATTTCATCTTTTGGTGACATGTCTTTTAGCTTTTCCAGGATGTCTCTGACTAGAGATTCTATCTCCAGGATGTCTTTGACTAGAAAGGTGAGGATGGGGTATCATCACCTATTTGTATTTGTTGTCTGTGGATTGTCTATTAGTAATGCTATGACTTGTCCAAGGATATGAGGACACTGTGAGTCTAGTGTGAACTGGGGCATTCCTTATTTGTGACTGTCTTGTCTCCATGCAAACAGGTACAATGACTTTCTGGGTCGAACATATGCCTCGATTGTCATAACCTACTTGCCATAATAAAGCTCAATGATGATAACACACAAGAAGCTCTTTCACTTTCACGTCTTCTATCTTTCATCCCCCTTTCTTGATTGACTTCCATCATCCTTCTCGAGTCCGTGTAGCCTGCTATCACATGACTGAGTATAATGACACACCAAAAACATTTGCATTTCATGTAGTTTCACCTGCATTACCACATATAAGTATTTCATACATACATATATATATATCACAACTGCATCACATCCTACACACAACACCTGTTAGCATAATAATCATTTGCATTATCATATTCATTTACATTACATACATTTACATTTGCATCATGCATAACATTTTAAAACATAAAAGAACAAAAATATTGCATTACATCATATACATATTTGCATCCATCTCATAAACAAACATCACATAAGAACATCTCATCACATAGGGACACATGCATATAGCTACCGCAAAGATGAATCATCTCATATATAAAAATAAAGTGTCATGATACAATGATGTCAAAATCATATGGCTACAAAAAGCACCCGCAGGTGTCTACAATACGAAAATGGTACAAAACTGATACAAAGGGAGCCCTCTAAGGCTATGATGAACTCCCTCCCTCGGAGCCGCCTAACCTCGATGGAATCTGAGCCCCTGAAGGACCCACCCCAGGATCATCCTACCTGTCCCCTCTATCTGGTGGTGGTGGAGGACCCATAACCCCACCACTCGATGCCTGTCTCCTCCAGCTCCCTCCCGTAGCTGTCGCTGTACGCGACGGTCTATGGAAGCTCCTCACCCGCTGATCTACTGGCACTGCACCATAGTAGAGGTCCCTCCAGTAGGCTATCTCCTCTCCTGCCTGCAGGACATAAACGTATCTCTCCAACTACTCCCCTCCTCCTCCGTCGGCCTCTGCCCCCATCACCTCCACCCTCATCATCCTCTCCCCCCCATCTCCCTCCAATGCCTCTCCTGGATCTGTCAACCATGGGAATGGATGCTCTGCCCAATAAGCTGTATACTCGGCATCCATGCTGGCGTCCTCGATCTCTGGCCACATGTCCCAGGGTAGGGGTATCATCTCCACTAGCTGAGTCACTGCCTGATCATATGACAGCAAGGGCCCAAACTGTGCCTGATCCCTAACTGTGTGTGCATACCAGCCTGAGCCTCGGGGCATCCTCTAAATCCGGCCAAACTGTCGGCCAATCCTATCTACAAGTTGTCTCTCTAGTACATAGGGCGTCCGCCCAATCAGGTACCTGCTCTGGAAGGTGTACGGCAACTCAACTGCGTCATCCTCCCACTACTCGCAGCCCAGATATGGTCGCCATATGACCTCATCAATGTCGTCTAGCACTCGCCACCAGAACTCTAGCCTGCCAATCCGTGGCTGTGATGTGATCATATCATACAAATGTACAAAGCTGCGTCCATGACCTCTGCCCCTAAAGTGTATCGATCGGGTAACCGACAGATACTTGTAGGCCCATACCTGCAGTAGTGTCACTCCACAGCCCAATCCTACTGATCCATGATAAACAAATTGGTGAAGCTCATAATACAAGTGTGCCAGCACGCATGGTCCCCAGGCATATCTGGTGTGCTGCGTCACCAATGTCTCCAGTGCTCCTCCCTAGCCCTCGCCTTCGTTTCCCGAGTCAGTCTTCATTATCCTATGACTCTGTCACTTTATCTGGTCAGTCCATTCTAGCCTCTCTTTCTTATCGAGAGATTGTCTGCAATCTTTTCAGACATTTTCTTCCAATCTCTCGAGGGGGCATATTATTCCCATCCTGGGGCAACTTTGTATCAGTTCATATTATCTTATTTGAAACAATGCGACAAGCCGCATTGTCTCAAAGAGGGGCAAAATGTAGACACTTAAAATTGTCCAATTTAATTAAATAAATATTTTATTTATTTAATTATCTAAGCTTAATTCTTCTATTAATTAATAAATCTTTATTTATTTGATTAATTAATTTATCCTCTTCTAGCCTTATTTCTTATTTAAATAAATACATTTATTTATTTAAATTATCCTTTTCCTAAATTAAATAAATATTTTATTTATTTAATTATCCCACTTCTTCTGTTAATTAAATAAATCTTTATTTAATTAATTAATTCATTAACCTTTTCTACCTATGACACATGTCATTCATCTCTTAATTCATACACTACCTACCCCTTTCATTATTTTATTATTTCTTCTACCTACCCTCTAATCATAGCCGACCTCCTTTTACACCTCTCAATCTTATTCCTCCATTTCTTATTGTGTCTTCTATATAAGGAGATGCTTCCTTCATTATCAAACCCTAATCATTCTATGCATTCTAATCATCTCTTACACAATTGACTACACTACAATCCTACTTGCAACCACATTCCGTTCTTTGTTGAGCTCTTGTGCACATAAAATCTAAGAGCAAATATATCAAGCAAGATCAATGGAGATAGGAAGAATGGAGATCAAAACCCTATTGGACATGTGATGGTATAATCTTTGTGATTTCATTTGATTTGCATTGTCTTAGGTAATCTTCATATGTTATGGTGGATCTTTGTTGTTGTTAGGCTAGGGTTTTGTGGTTGAATTCATTTAGCCTTTCAATATTGTTATTATTGTTATCCATTTTCCCCATATACAATATGCATTTCTGGTATATGTTGTTCTGGTATGTTTTGCTCAGGTATGTTTTGTTCAGGATCACGAGTTTCCTCTTCTCTTTGTTGTTCTTGATATGCATAATGTCGAGATCCAGTTCTAAAAATGTTTGCGTCTAAATCTTCTGGAAGTTTAACGCCTTTACTTGTTAGCATGAGTAGATATTTTTCTTTGTCATTTTCCATGAGTCTTTCCACAAGTTTTTGAAAAGAAGTGCTTTCCTGACATTCTCAAAGGAGTTCTTCTGTGATTTCAGGCTCCTCTAGATGCGGACCTTCAAATGGATTAGATAACCTTCGAGTCATGCTTGATTCTAGTGTTGTTGTGCTTTGTTTGTTTCGTTGAGAGCGAGTAACGGGCATTTTTAGTAGAAGCTTTATGTGACAAAGGGGACAAAATCCTCTTCGATATGTTGCTCGGGGGTTGGTGGTTCAAATCAGGGTGTGTTGTAATTGATGCACTCATCGAGAAAGAATGTCGGATTGATCTTTCCTCCACGGTTTATGATTTGACTGAATGTGGATTTTTGACAGAATGCTCTAGTTTTCAAGGGTTCTTTGTCAAATTCGTTGGATTTGTTCTGGATATAAAGTTTGATGTGATGAAGAAATGTTCGATGAGATTTGAAGAGTTAACGATTGATGTATAAAAATTTATTTCTTTTGACAAATTTGGGAAAACTTGGTTGTTGTTTCTTCAATGTGGTGTTACGATAAATATTATTTCGTCTCAAAATATGAGGGTTAGTCATGCATAAGTGATCAATAGTTCCTTTTGAGTTGATTTGGATTCAGTTTTATCTTGTTTTGGAAACTTAAGTTTTACTTTATCCAAGTGAAGGTTTAGATGCCCCCTCACGACAGAGTGCGTCAAATGATATGGAAAAAGTCTCCTGATATGGAAACTTGATTTGACAACTTGAAGTTTTTTTAACTTTTTTTTAAACAAGTGTGTGTGGGATAAAATCCGTATGATAAAAAGGACCTATTTATCACTTGTGATGATGTCTCCTGATTTTGATAGGATAGATATGTTATCATGCGACCAGTTTTGGATTCTAGACAACTTTTGTTTGACTAGAAATTTGCTCTGGAAATAGTTTTTAACACTCTGTTTTGATACTGTGTTTTGACGAAAAATGGAGGTGATGAAAGGAGGTTGCCAAAAATGTCTTCGAAAATTTCAAAATTTCTCACTGTTTTGCTCCCTGTTTTTCTGGTTTTAACCACGCGCTAAAACAGAGACGGAAAAATTTTCAATGCACTAAGGAAAAGACCACACGTGCTAGGCTACCCCCGGCTACGCGCTAACTGTTTTAGACTGCTTATTTGCTTTTTTGTTTTGCTCAAAAAGTCATGTGCTAGTATGGGCCTGCTACGTGCTAACTGATAAACCTTATGCGCTAGTGTTTAACTTCTACGCGCTAAGCTGATGTTCCAACGCGCTAGGTTGTTTTCTGGACGCGCTAACTTTTTCTTACTGTTTCTAAATTTTGACAAAGCACTACTGTGAACACTTTACGCACTAAAGATAGGCTTTGATATGCTAAAGGTTGTTTTTGACGCGCTAAGAAGTTACTCTTACGCGCTAAACTACCTGTTTTGACTGTTTTTTGTGATTTTGGTGTTTTGCCTTAATGTTGATGGATGATTTTCTAAAGTAACAAATGCAAACACAGCACAAAGTATAAAACCATTTTTGCCTAATCTAAATAGTAAGTGTATATTCTGTGAGAATTTGTTCAAATCCCCAATGTTTTAACAGGTTTGGTTACAATGAATACACTTCAAAAAGACTCTTTATTCAAGGGTCATAAGTAATACCAAAGCCCACTAGTCTCGATACTCCATCAACTCAAACAGCCGTGTCACCCCCTAGAGAGCGCCCATTTTTTTTGCCTTTTGCCAGAAATTAACTCAAAGTGAATTGCTTCACAATTGAGTAGTTATCTTGGGAGATATATGGTGAGCAATCTTGGGGGCGGATTCTTCCCCACCCTTGCACTATGATATTACAAATGTCTGGTTACTGACTCGGCTCAAGGTTTCTATTTCTAAGGTTCGTAATCAAGCTTCTTGTTCGGTCGTCAATGATAAACTCCCTCAGAAGGCTTCCCAACCTTTAGAACAAAGGCTTTACATATCTCAAGGATACTGGGGGAAGGCTAATCGTTGCACACAATCGTTGAAAAGGACTTTCGTCACTTTCCACTTTTGATTATAGTGGGTTGGAACACTTGGCGTCAAAGTCGTTTCCCACTGAGGTCGTTCCCTTCACATCGGCCATAAATGGCTTTAAGAGTTTTTCAACCCCTCGGGAAGGCAGGCCTGCTAAAGGATGTAAAATGCTTGAAATGACTGAAAGCGTAAGAGTAGTCTGGCTTTTTGATCACCTAGTTAAGGGGAGAGCATATACCTTCTACTTTCGAGACAAGGCAATCAAGTTGTTCTTTTTATTATTTCAATTTAGTGATTTTCTAAGATCTATATGGAGATGTTGCTCCACAAAAACTTGGTGTTTATTTTATTTCCTCAAATCAGTGATTATCTAATCTAGGAAAAGAACCTGGTCAACAAAGCAAAACTTCGATTTGGTCAACAAAAGAAAATTGACAAAAGGGGAATAACTTCCCTTTTTTACTGTAACTGACTTTTGTGACTCGGTGTGATTCTTTACTTTGTCTAAATTTAAAGATGAATCCTTTTATGCACCAAAGGATGGTGAAATTCTTTTTAAGCCCTTTGCAAAATAAAAATTTGTATTGTTCTTTTTAGAGCCCAAATTGAGAAATTTTCTCCTAGAAAAGCAAGAAATTTTTTTATTGTGGTTCTTTTTAGTTGCCCCAAATAAAAGTGAGTTTCATTTTATTTAAACAAGAAAAGAAAGAAATTTGAATTTTGCCTGACTTAGAAAAGTTAGTAAAAATTTAAACTACTTAAATTCTAGCCTAAATAGATTCAAAACCTACAATCAAATGTTAGTAACCTGCAGAAAACCAGTCAATTAGTTAGAAAAAAATGTGAATTCTGTGGACTTCTACAAGTCTAAATTTTAATTTCTATTACAAATTAGCTCTTTGTTTTCTATCTGTGATGCGCTACATAACAGACTGTACGCATTACAGGATGACTGTGATGCACTACTCTATTTCCCTAATACGTTGCTCTATATTTCTGATGCGCTACTCTATTTTTTGGATGCGCTACTCTATTTTCTGGATGCGCTACTATGTTTTCCTCCCGCACCGAGACCTACAAGAAAATGTTAGGGGGAATAATGCACTAAGGTAAAGATGTTATGCGCTAGATGATGAACCCCATGAGTTAAACAGAAAGCGGGATGCGCTAGACTATTAATCGGATGTGCTAAGGAATGTTTCTGACATGTTGATTCTTGTTTCCCGCGTACCTACAAAAGGCGTTAAATTCAAAAACTGATTTGATATATGGGGTCGGGCCCCACGGTGGGCGCCAAAAATGTATGCAAGAAAAGCGGTTCAATAAAGCTTAAAATGTGAAAAATGAAGCCTAAGGAGCCTTGCTCACACACCCACAGGACTTCTTGGTGCAAGTTATGGAGTCATGAAGGATGACTCAACTTCCCAAGGATGGTTCCATGGTTCTCTATCTCACAAGGTCCCTCAAACCAATGTTTTTACTCTCACATCACTGAGCAAAATGGTTTAGGGATGACAAATGCAAGAACGAGGGATGTTTTAATTGATTTTTCAATAAAATGCATCCGAAGCTATGCATGATCTTAAAAATGCAATAAACTAGATTATAAGATGACAAGATTAGTAGCAAGACTATCCTAGCATGATATATTAGTCTGTAATTGAGCTAAATGATAAGGAAAATACTCTAAACATGCATATTTAGATTAATTCCTATCTAAAAGAGAGGCTAAATGATGAGCATAAATGATATATGAAAGCTTGAATGTATTTGAGCATAGGTATGATGCTAAAGACTTGGCCTTTAAATGGAGGAATGGAGAGCTCTATTTATAGCAAAAATAGGGCAATGGATGGCTAGGATTGAAAGATTTAATCAAGGGTGGAGTTTGAAAGTTGGGAATCCATGTTTGCAATTTTCACCAATGAAATGGTGACAATTGTCAACATAGGGTTGGGTTGAGAATAGAGGTAGGAAGCATTAAATCCTTGAGAAGACCTCATGGTTACCTTAAGAGGTAAGGGTTAAGGTTAGATTAGGGTTTATCCAATAGATAAAGCTTTTACCCAAGGGATAAACTCTTGTGCAAGGGATTAAGGAATAACCATGGTCAAAGCATTAAAGGCTTGATGAGACCCTTGGGTTACATGGAGGTTGAGTTTAGAGAAAGTCTCTAATCATGCAAGGGGGTTGAGTTAACCATTAATGGTTTGTAAGAGAAAGTTGTTGGAAACTTGGAGCCTTTAATGGTTATTGAAGACTTTGAGGGTTTGAGAAGTGACTTCCCCTTGCTTAGGGATGTGACAATATTTAGGAGATGGCTAAGGCTAATTTAGAAGTGATTAGAATAGTCTAGAAGGGGGTTAGGAATAGGGTTTAGGAGGCAAGTGGGAGATGTAGGATTTTGCAAGTGGACGGAGAGATAATAGGATTTAATTGAAATAAAGTTAATTTAATTCAATTTGCTTGCAATTTGGGAAATTGAATAAATTAGATTTATTCAATTTAGGATAACTATTTAATTAAATTTGAATTTAATTAAAAGTGGATAGAAGGGATTTAATTGAATAAAATGATTTATTCCATTAAATGACCTAAAAGGGGTTAATTAAATAAATTGAGTAATTCACTTAATTTAAATAGAGGAATGTGGGTAATTCAATTAAATTGGATTTAATTAAATAGAGAAATGAACATAAAATATTCATTTAGGAATATGGTCATTTTTATACGTCTACACAAACATATGTAGATGAGTAGAAGATTTTTGGAGCACAATTTTGGTTCTCAGTTTTGTTCATACTCTAAGGGAGAGATGATGAAGATAGGGGAAGAAATTTTGTAGAGATTGATGGAGTTTGTACAATGATGAAGAGACTTCCTTATCTTTGATTTCAAAGGGGGGGAGATATATTGGTGTTTTAGTGGTTTCATGAGTGTGTCCATCAATGACAAAGGGGAAGATGTTTTAAATATGATTTTGTGTTGTCATTGATTTTTTCATACTCATTGAGATAACATAATTCGATGACCTCTCTTGTTTCTAATCGATGCGAGTTATCCCACTAGTCTCATCAGGCATCGGGATAGCTTAAAATGTGTTCAAACGATGGGCATAGAGTTTGAATACCTAGTGGATTGTAATGTGGTATAGTGAATTCAAAATTTTGAAATTATTGAGTTTTTATTTATCCCTTGCTATTTATGATTTTTTTGGTTATAGTTGTGGTGTTTGTAGGGAGATATTTACAAATTAATTTATATCTATTTTCACTATTTTATGGTCTATGGGTTTGTAATGGTAATTTAATGTTCTTTCATATTTTTGTATAGATACTTTACAATAGCCTATTATGGTAATTTTTTCTATTATGTATAATGTTGTGGGTCAGACAGCTTGACCGTCAGTGCATGAAAGCATTGCATGAGTCCTAGTTTTAAAAATTACAAGAAACATTTTTAATTTATTTGATTCAGTGTTATTTGAAAAAAATATTATCAATGATGTTTCCTTTCTCCAAGAATTGGATCTAGGATCATTCTGTCAGATAATATGTAACATCCAATGACTAAATATTTCTTTACAAATGCTTATTTTATTTAATTATCATCTGAGCGTGAATTATAATTTATATCCATACGGAAGCAGATGATACAAGTTGAAGAATCATGTGCAAGTAAATTTTGTAAAAGAAAGTGAGCAAGCATTATCTTGAATGACATGGAAACAAGCTCATCAACTACCTAGAAGAGAGCAATTGGAGAAAAGCAGTGGAAAGTGTTAAAGGGTGATAAATACATAGAGTATGCAATACAAACAAACAATGTCTGGAGTGTGTGATGTGACGTCTCTAATTTATGTCTGGAGGGACTAACTAGTTTTGGAGTTCCTGGGAAACCTATTGGGCCACACTTGGAGGAAATTAATGTGTTCATACAAGGGCCACCTTTTTTCTATTATGAGAATGATGCTTTTGCAGTGAAGGATATTTGGAAGACAATATCCAAAAATTTCTATAGTGTGGAACCAGAGTTGGTGGACTCGAAGTACTTTTCAGCTTCCAGAATACCAAGAGGTTATGTACACAATCTCCCAATAGAAGGGTGATTTCAAGCATTACCTCTCCCCCCCCCATGACTATTCAGGAAGCACTTCCTCAGACAAAGGAGTATTGGCCTCCATGGGATCAAATAAAAAATTGAATTGCATAGACTCTACATGATGTGGTGGTGTCCTTCGTGAAGAACTCTGCACTATAATTGAAAATTCACGAGGGAAACTACAAGATAGTGAACAAAAATGTCTAGATATTTTTAGTAAGACTAGAGTTTGAGCTTTAATAGTGACTGTAATCAGCATGTGGAGATCTGCTTCTATCTATATAGTTCTTATTCTAAAAATTTTAATTTTGTATCTTGCCCTAAGTGCAGTTAGCTTCAAGTCTACAAGTCCTCTTTTGTATCTTGCCTTATGAGCAGATAGCCTTGGCGAGCAAGTCTCGATCAGTGTGCACTATCTTTTGTAATCATTTCTATATAGTGGATCATTTTGTGAGTTAACATTCAACGTGGTTTTTCCCTATTCAGGTTTTCTACATATAAATCTTTGGTGTTCTGTTTGATTACTTATGTTGTTTAATTCTTCATGGTGTGGTCAAGTAGATTATTGATTGTGTTATTGAGTTCCAAAATTTAATTTATGTTGATTCACTCCCCTCTCAACATTTGGTGTGTGTTCAACAGTCGTTAGTTCATGCATAAGGTGTCTATGTTATCTTGTCGGCAGGTATTGTATATAGCCTTTTATCCTCAAAGCCTTGTATTCTATTTAGCATGACACTTCTTTAGCGACAAGAATGATACAGGAAAAATAATAAAGTTTAGAAAGATAACTTAGAGTTAACTTAAGTCAAAAGTTATAAATATTTATTTTACAAGAGTACAAATTTAGTATATAAAAGGTTAGAGAAATAAAAAAATTTGATGATTAAAGCAGCAAAATAAGGGTGTTGTCCTTTTTTTATAAACAGACTCAAGCTAGCATTAACAATCCATTAACAACATCGACTAGTTCAAACCTAAAGTATCAAAAACATATATAAACCTTATAGATAAATGAGTTTTTAGCAAAATCATAGTTAAAATAATTTAAAAAATAACTACAAAAAAGCAATCACGAGGTGGTTAGGAAAACATTTTGCTCCAATCTTCAATAAAAAATTTGAATAATTCCTTATAGTTACCTTCATTTTTAGTATCTTTTCCAAGGACCTTCTTCTGTAGCAGACATAAAGTGGTGGTCAAACTATCCACCACTTTCAAACTAAACTTGGAAGTGTGCACAATGTTTTTTCTCCATGTTTACCTTCACTTTTAGAGTCTCCAGGTCTGTAACAATAACATTTTATTTTGCACAAGTATAATATTAATTAGTTGGACAACTTTTCTTAATGGGGATCTCATCCTCTAACAGGTGGGCAACTTCAGTAAGGTCCAGTGGCTTCAGGGTACTCTCTGACTGGGCACTAGAAGTCTTTTAAGATGAGTTCATATCCTCCTCATCTCTAATCTCTTCTACCTCCTCGGGATCATCATCACCGTGTTTGTGGCCTCCTTCCTTTTTTTCCTTGACTTACCCTCCAACCTATTGGACTCGTCCAGGTTAGTGTTTCCCACTCCTTTATCATGCCTCTCACTATCAATTTCCTCATTGTAGGGTTGAGCCTAGAGCTTAGCCTTTTTTTTCGGGTGTAGTTTTTTCCCTTTTTAGTGAGCTCAAAGGGGTGGCAAGGTTTTTTAGGTGACAAAAACCATTAACAACAAGGCCAGAAGTGGTAGGAGTAGTTTTAGTCTCCTTAGGGGTAGCCAAGCTTGAATTTGTCAAAGTAGAGAAGGGGGTTTTAGAAATGGATTTACCAACATTAGGGATTCTAAGACACTTCTTCTTGCTTTTGTGGCTATCGGGAGAGTCCATTATAGTCATCAGTGGTAGGGAGTCGAAGTGCATAGGAACATCCATGACCACTATGGGCTTGGGAGGGCACAAGGCAAGGTGAAACTAGTAGAGCCTAAAAATAAGACCTCGGTAGAATGAAACAGGCTTCTTGTCAAAAAATTTAGCAACTTCCATTGCATCCTTAGAATTATCAAGGGAGTTAAGCGAAAAAATTGAATCTATTTTTTTCAAAGAATATAAGTTAGTTGATAATTCCAAGAATTTAATAAAAAGGCATTAAGTCAAGGGGAGCTTAATTGATATGGTTATTTTTCTTATGATTCAAAATGATTCCTTTACTCTTAGAAGATAGTGTTTTATAGTACTTGTCTATTATACTAGTGAGATATTTTCTTTAAACAATTATATTGAAACTTAATGATAGTTCATATTAGCAACCATATTCCTGATTTATTGTTTCCTCTTATTTAGCTATCAAATACAAGTTGCATATTGTAGATAAGGTATATCAAGGATTAATTATAACCAAAATATTTTAGATTGAATCAATGCTTATGATTGTAGAAATAAAAATCTTACTAAGAGTATGGAATTGGAATATTCCTTTAGATTTAGAAATGAAATCTAGTGTTACGTAATGATTTTCTCTCTCTCTCTCTCTCTCTCTCTCTCTCTCTCTCTCTCTCTCTCTCTCTCTCTCTCTCTCTCTCTCTCTCTCTCTCTCTCTCTCTCTCTCTCTCTCTCTCTCTCTCTCTCTCTCTCTCTCTCTCTCTCTCTCTCTCTCTCTCTCTCTCTCTCTCTCTCTCTCTCTCTCTCTCTCTCTCTCTGTGTGTGTGTGTGTATGATCGATGATGAAGGTATATTTGTATTAAGTATAGAAAAGATTTTACATACATATTTAGTGACTAAAATATCAATAGCAACCCATAAAAAGCCTTACAAACTACTATCCGCCATTATCCTGTCAAGACACAGGCACCTTGTAATCAAAATTGGGTGCATACACCCACCCAAATTACAATTTATACCCCTCCAATACATATCAACTTGAAACAAAAGCCCCTGCATATAAGGGACCTTAAACAAACCCTAAAAACCAAAGACACATCTGTAAACCTGTAACACATGGCACTCCTCGTCGCTCAATCATTCTCTAGCTTCACAACCAGGCCCTTCTACACTAGAGATGCCGACCCAAATTTGGGTCTTTTACACACAAATAGTCTCTCTCCACTGATGCAATTTTTAACTTCAAGTCCCTCACATTCAACTACTTCTTCAAGGATGTCTAGCCCATCTTGGCTTCCACTTGGCATTCATATTTATCCCCAAACACACTCCATGCATGAAATGAATACACACAAAAATTTGACATACGTAAATTGCCTCCATTCACCATGGCTCACCCTCAAACAAACACCAAGATCTTCCATCCCCATAATAACCGATATCTGACCACACCATTCTAGCCCACCACATTCCCACATTGATCTGAAGACCTCCTCCTTTGAATCCAATTCTAGTCCCCACTTCATGAACATCAAACTGATGTCGATGTTAGAGCAATAGCGATGGGTCGCCTTAAAAAAATTTGCTCCCAGAATCCACTCCACAATTTGCATAAACACAGGATCATCCATTTTAAATAAATTGTGCAACCTCCTCTCAATGACTTTGCCAAAAAAAGAATAGTTGTTTCTTCATAATGACAAGTGATATTTTTTCCTTCATGGCACCTGTCAATCGCAACTTCTCCCAAACATCAACCTCAAAGTGAAAATGGCATTAGCAATGGGGGATTTAAAAAAATCGGACACCACCTCTCTCGTGCCATTTCATGATGGTACGATCTTTGCCTCCAAACATGCCAAATCTCTATAAAATATCACCCAAAAATCCTCAAAAATATTTGGATCTTTAAGTGACAATGATGAAACAACAATCTTTGATAACGTGTTCACCACTTGGTTCCCAATCCTCTTCACATGGGAAATTTTAAAATCTTCAAATGAGGGGAGAGTGGAAATAATTAGTTTTACAAATTTGTTCAAGCTCCAAGTTGTTGCTTCACCTTTCACAAGGGAATTGATCACCAATAGAGAGCTACATTCCAAATGCAAGCAAGAAACATTTAGTTTTTTTGCCATCTAAATGGCCTCCCAAGCGACCTAAACCTTTGCTTTGTTATTATCTCCATCCACAAGTCGCTTTGCTCCAATTGCCAATAAATTCCCCTAAGAATATATCGCTACTAACCCTACTCCAAATGGACCAAGGTTCCCTTTTGATGCTCCATCAAAATTTAGTTTTTTCCACCCTACTCAAGACATTCCCAAAGCTCCTTCAAACTAGAATTGGCAGGATGAACCCAAGAAGGCCCATAAACGGGCCTATTTCTTATCTGTATCTTAGTAGAATAACAGTTACCTCTTTAATGAAGTATAGAAGATTATTATTTAGCCACATGGTAGTATCAAAATGGAAACCCAAATATAAGAATGGGTTTATAAGGAGCCTGATAAACGTTATAAGATATATGTTACTGCATTATTCTATTTTGAAATATTGCAAGTATTAAGTCAATTCCAAAAATCATATAAGTGTTATAAGTTATGTCAATTGTTGGTGTAAATTATGTCTCATAATTACACTATACTTAAGTTGACTTAGGATAATGCATTCATTTTAGTTTGCACGTGAGATACTTAGGGAATTGCACATCTAGGGAAGATGGTTGTAGGAGAAATTTCACCTTTTGTGGTGTTATCTTTTTATCACATCCCACCTTCGGTGGGTGATCCACCTTTAGTGGAATTATCTATTATTTCTTCTACCTACCTTTGCATCTCATTGAGCCACATGTCATGATTGTGTTCTTTCATTTCCCTATAGCCTTGCCTTTATAAGAAGGCTCATTTACATTGTATGTAATCTAGTTGAATAATCCAATTGGGCATTTTGCATCTTGATGAGAATACAGTTTGTTCTTGTCTATTTTGTTCTCTCTTTCTTTTATGCTATTTATTGGCCTTTAGATCTTGGGTTTCTATAGAAAATTTCTCACACGGTATCAAAGTGCCATGGATAGTCATTTGAGAGAAACTTGATGCAATTTGGGGTTTTGTATTTTGGAGCTTTCTATTGCACATTATTATTGGAGCTTGTTGGGTCAAATATAAGATCACCATTAGATTGAGAAGTTTCAAGATAGTCAAAATCACCTTTTATTTTGTCCAAATCCAACACTAGAGGCCAAATCTAGAGCCATTTGAAGGTGGAGGGTGGTTACCTATCCCATGAGAGATCTACAATTTCAGAGCATTTTTGGCAAAATCTATCACACTTAGAAGGCTCAAAAACCCCAAGATCGCTTATTCATTCATCAAATTCGTCCATTGTCACCTGGAGTTGAAAAAAATCCCCCCTCCTTGGTTGTCGTACAAACCTCTAATGTGCAGGTACAAATTTTTTTTTAAAAAAAAAAATTCTACGCAATTTATTTTTTTATTAAAATTGACTTAAATAAATTTTTTAAGGCAAAGGCTTTTTTATTTCGATTTTGTTTCTTTTTTAAACATTTTTTTTTAAATTAACATGCAATATCACGAGTACTGACAATACCTGCAGGCTGATAGTACCTATGGCCCACAGGGTGTCAGCACCTATGGTTCATAGGACGATTGACAACAGGTGCCACAACCTGTCATGACTATGAATGTGGTAGGAGGTAATACATCCACCCAACCCTTTTTTAAAAATGCTTTTTTAAAACTTTGTTTTATTTTTTATTTTTTTTAATTCTAAATTTTAATAAACTCAAAAAAAAAAAAAAAAATTATAAATTTTTTTTTCAAATTTCATTAAATGGTTTTAATAAAAAATTTAAATTAAAAAATTATTTTCTTTATTAAATTTTTAATAATGTTTTTTAATGAAAAAATATTTTTAAAATGGTGTTTTTTTTTTGTTATTTTAATAAAGTTTTTTTTTTTAATTTAAAAAAATCCCCAAAATTTTCAATTTTTCTTTATTATTTTTAATAAAGTTTTTGCAATATGGTTTTTTAATAAATGTTTTTATTAAGATTTTTAAAAGTCTTTTAAAAACAGATTTTGTTATTAAATAAGAAAAATTGGGAACGTTTTTTTTGTCCACCTACATACCTACATGTGTTCTCCAACCAGCAACCAAGAGGGGGTGAGAGGGGGGAGGAAGGGGCGAGGGTCAGTTTGCTCCTACATTTTTCTTTGCGACATACCAATCAGAGGCATCTTCATCTGCAGTCTTCTACAAGGCATCTTTTTGGTGGCATCATCTTCATGTTTCTAGATTTACACTTTGTCATGATGTATTCTCTTGCACGAGCTATGTTTTAATTCACTAATATAAGTGCCACACCTCTTTGTACTTTGCCATTGATGACATATTTGATGTAATCCTCTTGTACTCCATAGATTAGGAAATATCTTGTGAGCCTTGGCACATGGCTCCAATTGAGTCTTAAATTGTACAAATTTGTGCATGGCTCTAGTGAGACTTAGATTATATTAATTTTTCATTGATGAGTATCCAGTCGATGCTCAAGCAAGTTGTCTCCATACTTGATCTTCATTTTATTGTAGTGAGTGATTCATCGGCTATTCTTCATCAACATTGATCCCTAGTTTTGACACACTTTGACATTCTTGGTGCAGCATTGGCTCTATTCCTTCTTAATGGGGAGGAATTTGGTCAACATCATTGGACCATCCTTGCAGAAGATTCTACTTTGAGGGGAGGCTTCATGGTCTTTCCTCTTCTCTCTTATGGGGGGGAGGGGCCATCTTTTTCCTCACATGAGGATTTTTTATTCTCACTGAGAATTATTTTGTGTGTTCATATCTCTTTGGGGGGGTTTTTCCCCCATTGTATTTTTCTCTCTTTTTTATTTGTAAGAGATTGCATTGCATTTGTACATGGGTACCTAACATGGCCTACTTGTCAGGAGTCATCTCGCATTGTTATCTTACGTCTACATTTCCCTAAGTTACACTTAAGGGCTTGGTGTTGGTGTAAATTAAACCTCATAATTACACTTTACTTAAGTTGACTTAGGATAATGCATTCATTGTAGTTTGCATATGGGACACTTATAAAATTGCACATCTAGGGAAGAAGGTTGTAGGACAAAATTCACCTTTTGTGGTGTTATCTTGTTATCACATTCCACCTTCGATGGTTGATCCACCTTTAGTGAAGTTATCTATTATTTCACCCACCTACCCTTGCGTCTCATTGAGCCACATGTCATGATTTTGTGCTTTCATTTCCCTATAGCCTTGTCTTCATAAGCAGACTCATTTACATTGTATATAATCCAGTTCAACATTTTGCATCTTGATGAGAATACAGTTTGTTCTTGTCTATTTTTTTCTCTCTTGCTTTTGTGCTATTCATTGGCCTCTATATCTTGGGTTGCTATAGGAAATTTCTCACACCAATCAAATAAGCCAATATAAGTTAAACTAGCAATTGTGCCTTGGTGTGCAATGGGTATACCAAAGGGATGTAGAGGGACAATTTTAAAATATTTTGGTCTATTTTTGCATAAATTTCTATAGTACATGAGGTCAATTTGTAGGCATTGATTTTGTTTGTGCAACAAAGTTCTTAATGAAGAAGTGATAGCTTCAAATCAGTTATGCGTCCACTTAGAGATTCCAATAATAGCTAAAACAAAATGTTTGAATTGAGAAGATAATCAAGTTTCATTACCAATAGTCTCATCTTATGTTTGCAATAGGGTGAGATGGAAAGAGAGGTAGAGAGAAGTCTAGAAAGAGGGAGAGATGTAGGGGGGAAGAGCTAGAGATAGATAGAGAGAAGAAGATATATATATATATATATAGAGAGAGAGAGAGAGAGAGAAATATAAATAGAGGGAGAGAGGGAGAGAAATAAAGATAGAGATAGAGATAGGAAGTGGTATATAGAGAGGGAGAGATATAATGGTAGAGAGAGAATGAGTGATAACTCGATAATGGGAGGGATAGATGAAAGAATAAATATGGAGAGAGATATAGAAAGGAAAATATATATAAATTTAGAGGTTTAAAAAATTGGAGAGAGAGAGAGAGAGAGGAAGAGATGAATATGGAGTGAGAGCGGAGGGAAAAACTAGATAGAGAGATAAAAATAGAAAGATAGGGGGATGTATAGGAAGATAGACGATGAGATGGAGATATATATAAGGAGATATCGAGAGAGAGGATGAGAAGGAGAGAGATAAATAGATGGAAAGACATAAAGAGATAGAGATGGATAAATAGAAATAGAGGGAGGGAGAGATAGTGGGGGAGATAGAGAAAGATAGGCATATATTGGAAGAGAAAGAGATAGAGATATATAGATATACAATAAGAGAAAGGGGGATAGAGATAGAGATAAATAGATCTATAGATATCCCGAGATAGGGAGAAAATGAGGGAGACATGGGGAGAGAGAGAGAGAGAGAGAGAGAGAGAGAGAGAGAGAGAGAGAGAGAGAGAGAGAGAGAGAGAGAGAGAGAGAGAGAGAGAGAGAGAGAGAGAGAGAGAGATGAAATGACTACAAGACAAAGACAGAGGTGGATATAATGATATATAGATAGAGAGGGGGAGACATATATAGAGATAGATATATAGAGGGAGGAAAAGTGAGGGAGGAAGAAGGTGACAAAGACAAGCAATAGAGAGAAAGGTTTGGAGAGATGGAGATAGAGAGAAGGGGAAAGATAGAAGGATGGATATAGGGATATGGAGAAAGAAACATGTATTGTGTGTATATAAATTAGAGAGAGAGGAGAAGTATAGAGATATAAAAAGAGGGAGCGATGGGGAGAGAGGAGAGAGTGGGAGCTAGGGATGGAAAGAGGTAGAGATAGGGATAGAAAAGAGGGATAGAATAGATGTAACTAATAAAATATAAGCGGGGTGAAAAAGACAGAGAGATGGAAGGAGAGAGAAAGATGGAGAGGGATAAAAAGAGATAGAAAGAGGGAAACAATGAGAGGGGGAGATAGAGAGTTAAAAAGATAAAGATATAGGAAGTTATATAGAGAGAGGTAGATAAGGATATAGAGAGACGAAGGGTGGGGAGTGTATAATAGAGAGATAGAGTTAAGTAGGAAGGGATAAATAAAGACAATATGTCCATGTGTGTGTGTGTGTGTGTGTGTGTGTGAGAGAGAGAGAGAGGGATATATATATATATATATATATATATAGAGAGAGAGAGAGAGAGAGAGAGAAAGATATATATAAATAGATAGAGAGGGGGAGAAAGGAGGATGGGATATAGAAGTAGAGAGATATAAAAGAGGAATCAATAAGGAGAGAGGGAAAGAGAGAGAGAGAGAGAGAGAGAGAGAGAGAGAGAGAGGGAGACAGATATAGGGAGAGGTACGAGATGCAGATAAGGAAGAGAGATAGAGATGGAGTCTATAATAATCAAATGACATGTTACCCTAAGCATGACTCACCAAACAAACATGTTATCATTAAATTATTGGCATGAAACAAGTAATCAAAAGTTAGGTGCTCTCTCTCTCTCTCTCTCTCTCTCTCTCTCTCTCTCTCTCTCTCTCTCTCTCTAGGTTTAAACTTTTAATTTAGGTTTTAGATTGAAATTTATTTTATTATATAAATTTAAATATAATTTTTCTAAATAAATAAATTTTAATAAAACAAATATTATAAATTAATTAATCTAATATCTTTTAACTGTTATTTGTAATTCCATACATGAATAATTAAAATACATTTTAACTTAACAAAAATTAATCCTTAAAAGAAGAAGAAGAATTAGAATAAATTAAAAAACAAGATAGAATATAACATAAAAGATATTCTTATCAAGATAATACATTAATAAAAGAAATATTTTTAATTCAAATTATAATTATTCTACAATAATTAATTTTTTTTATTGGTAATATTTATATTTTTATTAATTAAAATTAAACAATACAACTTCAACAAGATTATTAGCTATCAAACCACTTCCCCCAAAAACCACCCACAAATTTCATCAAAACCTCCCAACAAAAAACTAGGAAATTCAAAAACTAGTAACCTGCGCAAGCACTAACCCCACACCCCATTACTACTACGGAAATTCACATATTACATCTTGCCATTCAAAATTCTAGCAGATTCTGTTCAAACGGTTCCTAAAGAAACACCAAAAAATTTAAGTTTTTCAAATGAAATTTTACTAAACAGAGAAAATAGGCACCTATAAGTACCCTGGCCCACTATAACAGCTTCATCTCTCTTTCTTCACAACACCTACAACTGAGGTGCTCATTTCTCCACCCACTCTATCACCACCTTCCCTCAGTCTCATTGCCAAAGATAAATTTTGCTTGGCCACTTCCATAGGTAAATGTCTGGTTATCGACCTCCTTTGTTCTGCATCCACGTCCCTTGCTTCCACATGCGCCTACTTGAAAATCTCCTCTAATTTCATGATTTGTACATACATTTTCAAGCCCTCCCACCCCCTTTCCTCACGATATATGGCTTTCACTTCTTCTAGGCATCTCAGGAAGGGAATCCACATGTGTCTGCCTCTTAGTTTTGCATTCTCATCCAGAATGCCTTCTGAAACATTAAAACCCTATCTTGGGACCACCCACTCCAGAAGAGACTCCATGTTAATCAAGTATTCTTTCGATACTATTGTCGTCATCACTCATCTCACCTCCCTGCAATAAGAACCAAGTTCAGGCCCCCACACCATAATTAAGGAGTAGATATCTACCCTTGTTCTGTACCTGTGTCCAATAATCGCCACCTCCTCGCCTAAAACCAGTTGAACAACCTTCAAGAATAGAGGATCCTTCGCAATAAATATGTTTTGCAGCCATTTTACTGGAACCAACCCCCAAAAGGTAGGCATGAGTTTAGTAGTTTTGAGTGTGAAATTGGCTTCCATTTCAAACATCCACCACAAAACTGTCAAACTCTACTATGAAACCACTTTCTCCAACACCAGATATTGCTCATCAACCACAATGAATGAGCGTACATTCTCATTCTTACTATTAATGCAACTCTCCCAACTCCCACTATCGTTGCAAAAGAATTCGACATTAATTGCTAGTGTTCAAGCCAGCCTAGGCACATGGTTTGAGGATAAAAAGCATTTTGCACACTTCTAGTTTATCATTGGTATTGTACTTTACAGGTCACCTTAACTGTTTCATTGAATGGTGACATCATTACCATCTCACTACCTCACCTCTCCCTTAGCTAAATCACATGCTACATTTGATAACCCGTCAGCAATGTTATTTCCACTTCTCCTTACATGAGATATACATAAATCTTGAAAGGTATTTAATTTTGAGCAGATTAAGGTGATATACTTATTTAATCTTCAGCTCGGGGTTACTCCTTTCATGATTGCATTTATCACAACTTGAGAATCTCCTTCCAAATGTACTTTCGAAATCTTCATATTAACTGCCAATTTGGGTGCTAATAGAGCAGCTTGCACCTCTGCATCATTATTAGTTCCATCTTGCAGTCTCTTTGCACCTTTATAAAGAATGTTCCCTCCTGCATCATGCACCACACATCCCGCCCCAGAAATACCTGGGTTGACCCTAGAGGCCCCGTCAAAGTTCTTAACCCATCCCTGCACCGACTTTGACCAAACTTCCTCCTTTTGTCTGTGATCCTTACATAAAGGATGAACACTTGAAAACCCATGAACGGGTCATAATTAAAATTTTAATAAGACAAATAATTTATGAATTAAATTAATTTTAATAATTTTGAAAATAATTTTAATAATAATTTTAAGAAGAAGAAGAAGAAGAAGAAGAAGAAGAAGAAGAAGAATAGTATTATTCTAAGCTTAGATGAAGTATCTAAACATGTCCATTTTGAGACAAATATAGAATACATTAGAGTTTTATTTGAAAACATCCCTATTTTTTGTTGAATGAAATTTTGAGAATATGAAACAAGTTATAAGTCGTCATTAGATATTTAGTTAATTTATCCTTCAAGTCTATATTAATGATGGGGCATCAAAATATAGCGATAGACTAGTGTTAATAAAGGATTATAAATTGTGGCTTGTTAATGGGCTTCCTTAGGTTGATTTGAAGTGTTAGGACATGGTCAAAGTGGAGTGGAGGAAACCAGATCAAGGATGGATCATTTGAAATTAATTTTGAGGGGGCATCAAAAGGAAATTTGGGCTCATTAGGGGCTAGATATGTGGCTCGCAATTGGAAAGGTGATATTCTTGCCCTCAGCGTGAGATGGCTTTCAGGAGGAATGAATAATGAAGTTGAAGTCCAAGCTACACTATGGGGACTGAGGATGGCCAAATAGCTAATAGTTTCTAATTTGCATCTTGAAGGGGATCCACTAACAATTGTTAATGCATTAATTAAGGGGGAGGTTCTTTCATGGACATTAGATAAAACTATAAAAAATAATATTAAAGGAAATTAAAGAATTTTTGAATTTTACATACCCTGCGAGAGGGAAATACCATTGCGGACACTCTGTCAAAGGCAAGGATATCATTAAATGTTATGCAAGGAGAAGAGATATGGGGAATTTTTTGAGGGATTTAATTGGTGTACGAATATGAGCGTACATTGGCATTTGAGAAGGAATTATGAAATGTATTGGCCGTATTGGCCACGATGGGCGGTGGGTGATTTAAAGGACAACCAATGTTGGTGGTCATTTTAAAGCAAGGTGGAAAAAAAGTGAGCAGAAGCGTTAAGGATTCGAAGAGCTAGTGCAAAGAGAAGAGGATGGAGGCCAATTTTTCACTCTCATCATTTAAACAATAATTGGCCTTTCTAGGTAAAATTTATGAGAAGAGGTTGTGTGGCATTTTGAAGCATGAGGATCTTGTTTTTCTTCAAATTCTGGACGTATTACTTGGGGAGGAATTTATGAAATTAGAATTCAAGTTTTGTATTAATGTAGATATAGTTTTGATGGTGGTTGCTTGGGATCTTGAACGTGGTACTAAGGAGGAGGTGGAGTGGGTGCTTCGAGCTTGTGTGCCATAGATATATCTCTTTGGGTTGAAATCATTGCTCATGAGAAAAATCCCAGGGAAAGGCTTGTGAAGGAATGTGACTAGAGGCATTTATACTGGTGAAGAGAGTGGTGCAAAATGATAGTTTTGATACTTAATATAAGTACAGATCCAATAGCCAACAAGATGAGAGGGGGGGGTGAATCATACAAACTAAATCATCCATAAAAACATCAGATTCAACCTCGATAACATATACTTCAGTAATATACCCAAAACTATTAAACATGCAAACTCAAAAGCATATAACCATCATAAACCTCATAACACCAGACTTAACGTGGAAACCCAAATAGGGAAAAACCACTGTGGGATTTTGGACCCACTAAGAAATGTACTCTTCTAGAGTATGCTCAGTTAAAAGCAAATCCTGTTAAAGATTACAAACACATTGCTAGATGTGACCCGATTAAGGGATTTCCCTCAGATCTGTTAGGATCTTCACCTTGTTAGAAATGACCTTGTTACAGGATTTCAAACACTCAATCAGAATGTCATCTTGCTAGAGGGTTTTACAAATAAGACTGTTAAGTCCACTCAGTTAAGAAATTTTCTATCACTTTCACAAAATAATAGTAATAAAATCTATCTGCAACTTCACATCTAAAATGCTAAAGCAGATTCCTATTTGTTCAATACAATCTAGACATAGAACTAATCTTGTCTATCTGTTGGGCTTCTATACTCTATTAATCAAACAGGTCTTCAAGCTTCTGTGCTCGATAATCACTATGTAGCATCCCTGTGCATACTCTTGCCCGCATACATTGTTTATCAACATTTTCCTATTTATAAACAATTAGGTAACCGCTTAATCTCCTTGATCACATTTCTCATGATCAATCATAGCCATCAGATCTTCGATCTTATCCAGGTTCAATGCATCTTTCGATCCGAAAATGTTTTACCCTGCCTTGGAACTTGTGCCAGGGTATTGCGATTCAATCTGAGCTATAGATCTTCATGCCAACTTTCCTTTGCCTTAGATTCATTAACAAACTATAATAACGACATACCAATCATTCAATCAATTCCAACTCATCAGCTTCCTTCATTAAATAACGCATGTAAACATTTAATGCATTCTGTTATCGCTCAGTTACAACTCGGTGAATACTAAACTTCACTCAGTAGACATTCCGCCTTCATTAACCGATAGCGATAACCTTAGGGTTTACCGACTAGGTTCTTTGCTTGATAACATAGTATAGTATTAACCTTTACAATTTACATCATATGTATGATGTTAAAACAATCTAAAACATCATGATCTCATCATTGTCTGACTCGGTACTAGTTGCCCATTAAATACCTTATTCATCCCCTTATTCATCATATTCTTTCCTATGTCTTTTACCGACATCTTTATAATCTTCAAATCATACTTCTCAAGATATGGCAACATCATACTGAATTAGAAAATTAATTTCTTGACATCAATGACAAAATAATAATATCAAGATAGTAAAACAACCTTAATCAGTTATATCCATAATCATCAACAACCTTCTCAATATCCTTATGAAATGCCAACAATCTTTCATTGTCTGTTATAATGCTATATTGCCAACAATCTCACCCTTTGGTATTGATGGCAAAACCAATTGATTTGACCTTAAAAGCTTCGGATTGTTGTGATTCTGAGATGCTGAAATGCTCTCCCCCATACATTAGACTTCTCCTGTTTTCTTCAGTTTTCTTTTCAATCTGTAGTCTTCTCATTAGTCTTCTCCCCTGATACTAATCTCTCCCCCTTTGACAACAATGCCAAAAAGTAAAGAACTAAAACATAATTACTTTCTGTATGAAGTGATTTCCTGTTGTTGTGTATCAATTCTGTCTCGGTCAGAGCATTTTGTCTTCAATTCATGTTCCCTATAATATTTCTTGTACAACTTTAGAAAACATCCTAAAATGTATAAATCAGCATCAACTCCCAAAAGATATTCGATAGAGTCATCGGATTGATGCTTTCACCGAAATCGGTCAATGAGTAGAAGATAGGGGTAGGACCCCTAACTTACTTCTGAGATATTCAAAAGTGTCCCTTGGTAGTGGCTTGGTGAAGATATCTGCTATTTGTTCCTTTGTGCTAACATACTCCAACCCCACTTTATTTTCTTGAGCTTCTTCTCTAAGATAATGATATTTGATAGAGATGTGCTTTGTCTTAGAGTGCATAATAGGATTTTTTGAAATATTAATGGCACTAGTATTGTCACAGAATATAGTTACTGGCTCAGTAACTTTCTCATTTATACCTTCCAACAATTGTTTGATCCATGAAATGTTGGCACAATTCAATGTTGCAGCAACGTATTCAGCTTCTGTTGTTGACTGTGAAACACATCCTTGTTTCTTACTAAGCCAACTCAATAGTCTTTCTCCTAAAAAGAAAGCTCCTCCACTTGTGCTTTTTATGTCATCAATGTTGCCTGCCCAATCAGCATCAGTATAGACTTTTAAATCAAAATCATTTCCTTTCCGATATACTAAGTCATAATCCTCAGTGCCTTTCAACTATCTAAAAATTCTTTTGATTGTTGTCATGTGTGTTTCCTTAGGATCTGCAGAAAATCTTGCAACTATACCTACTGCATGTGCTATATCTGGTTTGTTGTGAACAGCATATTGCAGTTTTCCAATCATAGATCGGTAAAGTATCTCATCAATAGATGCAGATTCATCATTCTTTGATAATTTACAGTTGGTAGTCATAGGAGTACTTCTTGGTTTTGAATCCTCCATTCCAAATTTCTTCAAGACTTCCTTTATGTACTTGGATTGAGTAATGAAAATCTCATTTTTCATTTGCAGTATCTGTAAACCTATAAAATACTTTATCTCACCAATTAATGACATCTCAAATTCTTTGCTCGTTTCATTTTAAAAGTTCTTGCATAAAGAGTCATTTCCACAAAATATAATATCATCAACAAATATGGCTAAGATCAGTATTCCATTTTCATCATTCTTCATGTACATATTGTTGTTCTCACTTGTCCTTATAAAACCAATCTTAATCAAATAAGAGTACAATCTTTCATACCATGCTCTAGGTGCTTGTTTCAAACCATATAAAGCTTTGTTCAATTTACATACCTGATCTTTATTCTTATCTTCAACAAATCCTTCAGGTTGTTCAATAAAAACTTCTTCTTCTAATATTCCATTCAGAAATGCAGATTTGACATCCATTTGATATACCTTGAAGTTCTTGAAAGCAACATAGCCAACAATGTTCTTACTCCTTCAAGTCTAGCAACGGGTGCAAAAGTTTCACCATAATCAATTCCTTCTTCTTGAGCATAACCTTTGCAAACTAGTCTTGCCTTGTTTCGAATGACATCTCCCTTTTCATTCAGCTTGTTTCTGAAAATCCACTTTGTACCGATTACATTTTTATCCTTCGGTCTTGGGATTAGTGTCCATGTGTCATTCTTCTTGATTTGATCAATCTTTTTTGTCATAGCATTTATCCAATCTTCACTGTTAAATGCCTCTTTCACTATTCTCGGTTCAAATTCAGATATCAAACATGTGTTCTGTCTTAGTTTGTTCCTTGTCATCACTGGATCATCCTTATCTCCTATAATCTGACTTGGTGCATGATGTCTTCTAATATACTTGGCTAATATAGGCTCGATAGGCTCTGTATGATATTCTTCATCTCTCGGTAACTGGATATTCTCTTCATTTTCTTCAACAGTATTCTCGGTAAGACTTCTTGGTTGAACATAGACAAATTCATTATAGTATTCTGGTTCCTTGGAATTTCCTTCATCATTTCTTTCTGCAAATTCATCAATTTTCACATTTGCACTTTCTACTATTTTGTTAGATGATTAGATCAGACATTTAAATGCTTTGCTTCTAGAAGAATAACCTAGAAATATTCCTTCTTCACTTTTATGATCAAACTTGCCACTTCTATCATCTTTGTGAACATAGCATCTACTTCCAAAGATTTTAAAATAATTAACATTAGGTTTCTTATCATACCAAATTTCATATGGTGTCTTCAAAGTACCTTTCTTCAATTGTACTCGGTTCAAGGTGTAAACTGCTGTGCTTATTGCTTCTCTCCAAAATGTTTGTGGCACCTACTTTTCAATCATCAGTGTTCTAGCACAATCCACAATAGATCTGTTTCTTCTCTCAGCTATTCCATTCTGTTGTGGAGTTCTCGATGCAGAGACTTGTCTTTTAATACCATGATCATTGCAGAATAAGTTGAACTCATCAGATGTGAACTCTCCTCCTCCATCTGACCTAAGACATTTCAGTTGTCTTCCTGTTTCATTTTCAACTCTTGCCTTGTACCATTTAAACATTTGAAAAGCTTCTGATTTTTCTTTTAAAAACATTACTAACATCATCCTTGAATAGTCATCCACAAATAATATGAAATATTTATCACCATAATAACTTTGAACTTTCATAGGACCACAAAGATCAGTGTGCACTAGATCTAAAATTCCCTTAGAAGTGTAAGACTTACTTGTAAAGCTTGATCTTGTCATCTTACCCATCTGGCATCCTCGGCATATAGCATTCTCAGGTTTTTCTAGACTCAGTAGACCTCTTACTCGGTGCTTCTTACTTATTTTGATCAGATTATCAAAATTTACATGACAAAACCTTTTATGCCATAACCAGGTATCATCTATCTTTGCATATAAACACTTATTCCGAGTTGAATCAAGGTGAAATGTGTTACCTTTTGTTCGTGTCCCGATAGCAGCTAACTTTACATGCTTGTCATGAACTTTGACAATTCCATTCTGAAATTCTATTCGATAACCTGTGTTGTTTAGTTGTGCTACACTCAACAAATTGTATTTCAAACCTTCAACCCAAAAAACGTCATTGCATCTTGCATTGTCAAGAAGTGTTATGGATCCTTTACCTCTGAACCGGACATGGTGCATCATTACAAAATCTGACATAGCCTCCATCATAATCTTCTAATATAACAAACTTGTGTTTATCTCCTGTCATATGATGTGAGCATCCACTATCTATAATCCAAGAATCATTAGTGTTTATATGAGATATTAGGGCTTTTTCTTCATACCTTTCTTCATCTGATCCATCTTTCATAGCCACATAAACTACTTCCTCTGTATCAGTCTCATCTGATTTATCATCATTTGATTCCTCATCAGCTATTAGGCATGTCTTTCTATCTCTTCTTCTGAAGTCTCGGTGTCCTCTGTAATGATTGTCTTTCTGTCTGTCATCTCGGTAATCTCTCTTTTCAGTAGAATCTTTGTCAGGACAGTTTGAAGCCATATGTCCTATCTTATCACAATTGAAACATTTTAAAGGTAGCTTTCCTTTATACTTACCTTTGCCTCTCGGTAACCTTTTGGCTAATAGTGCTTCAAACTCTTCTTGCTTTCTGATTTCCTCATATAGTTTGTGTACTACTTCCATGTTCTTTTGAAATCTTTCACTTGATCCATTGTGATCTCCTTAAGAGTATTTATACTTTCTTTCATTGAAATCATTAGATTCATCAAGATGATAAGAACTAAATGCAGACTCAACTTTATTTATCGAAGATCCACTGTTATCAAAGTTACTTAATTCAAATGCATGTAGCTTACCAATAGTAGCATCTAAAGAAACTAGCATATTAGGTACATACCTCAATTCGTTGATTGCAAAGACTTGGATTGCATAAGCTGGTAGAAGGGTTCTTAATAGCTTACTTGTTATATCCTTTTCCTCAATAGTTCCACCTACTCCTTTGATTTGATTGACAATCTCCTTTAGTCTTGTATTGTACTGAGTTATGTTCTCACCTTCATTCATCCTCATAGATTCAAGTCATCCTCTTAGACTATCTACTTTTACTCTTTGAACGTGTTCATCTCCTCCATATACTGATATGAGCTTATCCCACATTGCCTTTGCATCATTGCAGCCTTCTAGATCATTAAACTCTGAGTCAGTCAATGCAGATGTTATTTCAATCATTGCTTGAATATGTCCTTGCTTTGCCTTTATCTCTTCCATAGTCAATGGATAGGTGCTTGGTGGAGTGAAATCATTCTCCAGATGATATACAGCATATTCTCCAACTCCTGATAGATGTAGCTTCATCCTTTTCTGCCATGTAGAGAAACTTGACTTGTTCAACTTCGGTGCATCCCTCGTATACATCTTTGGATCTTTAACTCAAATGCCTTTAAACTTTTTCTTCTTCTGGAGTTCAAAGTTCTGATACCAATTGATAGTTCTAATACTTAATATAAGTACAGATCCAATAGCCAACAAGATGAGAGGGGGGGGTGAATCATACAAACTTAATCATCCATAAAAATAGCAGATTCAACCTCGGTAACATATACTTCAGTAATATAACCAAAACTATTAAACATGCAAACTCAAAAGCATATAACCATCATAAACCTCATAACACCAGATTTAACGTGGAAACCCAAATAGGGAAAAACCACTGTGGGATTTCCCACCCACTAAGAAATATACTCTTCTAGAGTATGCTCGGTTAAAAGCAAATCCTGTTAAAGATTACAAACACATTGCTAGATGTGACCCGGTTAAGGGATTTCCCTCAGATCTGTTAGGATCTTCACCTTGTTACAGGATTTCAAACACTCAATCAGAATGTCACCTTGCTAGAGGGTTTTACAAATAAGACTATGAAGTCCACTTAGTTAAGAGATTTTCTATCACTTTCACAAAATAACAGTAATAAAATCTATCTACAACTTCACATCTAAAATGCTAAAGCAGATTCCTATTTGTTCAATACAATCTAGACATAGAACTAATCTTGTCTATCTGTTGGGCTTCTATACTCTGTTAATCAAATAGGTCTTCAAGCTTCTGTGCTCGGTAATCACTATGTAGCATCCCTATGCATACTCTTGCCCGCATACATTGTTTATCAATGGTTTCCTATTTATAAACAATTAGGTAACCGCTTAATCTCCTTGATC
Organism: Cryptomeria japonica; assembly: GCF_030272615.1. Taxonomy (NCBI): domain Eukaryota; kingdom Viridiplantae; phylum Streptophyta; class Pinopsida; order Cupressales; family Cupressaceae; genus Cryptomeria; species Cryptomeria japonica. Next base: position 318,387,021 of record NC_081407.1, on the reverse strand, counting down.
ACATCTATCATGATCAATCATAGCCATCAGATTTTCGATCTTATCTAGGTTCAATGCATCTTTCGATCTGAAAATGTTTTACCCTGCCTTGGAACTTGTGCCAAGGTATTGCGGTACAATCTAAGTTGTAGATCTTCATGTCGACTTTCCTTTGCCTTAGATTTGTTAACAAACTATAATAACGGTATACCAATCATTCAATCAGTTCCAACTCATCAGCTTCCTTCATTAAATAACGCATGTAAACATTTAATGCATTCTGTTATAGCTCGATTACAAGTCGGTGAATACTAAACTTCACTCGGTAGACATTCCGCCTTCATTAACTGATAGCAATAACCTTAGGGTTTACCGACTAGGTTCTTTGCTTGATAACATAGTATAGTATTAACCTTTACAATTTACAACATATGTATGATGTTAAAACAATCTAAAACATCATGATCTCATCATTGTCTGACTCGGTACTAGTTGCCCATTGAATACCTTATTCATCCCCTTACTCATCATATTCTTTCCTATGTCTTTTACCGACATCTTTATAATCTTCAAATCATACTTCTCAAGATATGGCAACATCATACTGAATTAGAAAATCAATTTCTTGACATCAATGACAAAATAATAATATCAAGATAGTAAAACAACCTTAATCGGTTATATCCATAATCATCAACAACCTTCTCAATATCCTTATGAAATGCCAACAATCTTTCATTGTCTGTTATAATGCTATATTGCCAACAATCTCCCTCTTTGGCATTGATGGCAAAACCAATTGATTTGACCTTAAAAGATTCAAATTGTTGTGATTCTAAGATGCTGAAATGCTCTCCCCAATACATTAGACTTCTCATGTTTTCTTCAATTTTCTTTTCAATCTGTAGTCTTCTCATTAGTCTTCTCCCCTAATATTAGTCTTCTCCCCCTTTGACAACAATGCCAAAAAGTAAAGAACTAAAACATAATTACTTTTTGTATGAAGTGATTTCCTGTTGTTGTGTATCAATTCTGTCTCGGTCAGAGCATTTTATCTTCAATTCCTGTTCCCTATAATATTTCTTGCACACCTTTAGAAAACATCCTAAAGTGTATAAATCAGCAGGAACTCCCAAAAGATATTCGATAGAGTCATCGAATTGATGCTTTCACCGAACTCGGTCAGTGAGTAGAAGATAGGGGTAGGACCCCTAACTTACTTCTAAGATATTCAAAAGTGTCCCTTGGTAGTGGCTTGGTGAAGATATCTGCTATTTGTTCCTTTGTGCTAACATACTCCAACACCACTTTCTTTTCTTGAGCTTCTTCTCTAAGATAATGATATTTGATAGAGATGTGCTTTGTCTTAGAGTGCATAATAGGATTCTTTGAAATATTAATGGCACTAGTATTGTCACAGAATATAGTTATTGGCTCGGTAACTTTCTCATTTATACCTTCCAACAATTGTTTGATCCATGCAATGTTGGTACAATTCAATGTTGCAGCAACGTATTCAGCTTCTGTTGTTGACTATGAAACACATCCTTGTTTCTTGCTAAGCCAACTCAATAGTCTTTCTCCTAAAAAGAAAGCTCCTCCACTTGTGCTTTTTCTGTCATCAATGTTGCCTGCCCAATCAGCATCAGTATAGACTTTTAAATCAAAATCATTTCCTTTCTGATATACTAAGCCATAATCCTCAGTGCCTTTCAAGTATCTAAAAATTCTTTTGATTGTTGTCATGTGTGTTTCCTTAGGATCTGCAAAAAATCTTGCAGCTATACCTACTGCATGTGCTATATCTAGTCTGTTGTGAACAACATATTGCGGTTTTCCAATCATCGATCGGCAAAGTGTCTCATCAATAGATGCAGATTCATCATTCTTTGATAATTTACAGTTGGTAGTCATTGGAGTACTTACTGGTTTTGAATCCTCCATTCCAAATTTCTTCAAGATTTCCTTTATGCACTTGGATTGAGTAATGAAAATCTCATTTTTCATTTGCAGTATCTGTAAACCTATGAAATACTTTATCTCGCCGATTAATGACATCTCAAATTCTTTGCTCATTTCATTTCCAAAGTTCTTTCATAAAGAGTCATTTCCACAAAATGTAATATCATCAACAAATATGGCCTAGATCAGTATTCCATTTTCATCATTCTTCATGTACATATTGTTGTTCTCACTTGTCCTTATAAAACCAATCTTAATCAAATAAGAGTGCAATCTTTCATACCATGCTCTAGGTGCTTGTTTCAAACCATATAAAGCTTTGTTCAATTTACATACCTGATCTTTATTCTTATCTTCAACAAATCCTTCAGGTTGTTCAATAAAAACTTCTTCTTCTAATATTCCATTCAGAAATGCAGATTTGACATCCATTTGATATACCTTGAAGTTCTTGAAAGCAGCATAGGCCAACAATGTTCTTACTCCTTCAAGTCTAGCAACAGGTGCAAAAGTTTCACCATAATCAATTCCTTCTTCTTGAGCATAACCTTTGCAAACTAGTCTTGCCTTGTTTCGAATGACCTCTCCTTTTTCATTCAGCTTGTTTCTGAAAATCCACTTTGTCCCGATTACATTTTTATCCTTTGGTCTTGGGATTAGTGTCCATGTGTCATTCTTCTCGATTTGAACAATCTTTTTTGTCATAGCATTTATCCAATCTTCACTGTTAAATGCCTCTTTCACTATTTTCGATTCAAATTCAGATATCAAACATGTGTTCTATCTTAGTTTATTCCTTGTCATCACTGGATCATCCTTATCTCCTATAATCTGACTTGGTGCATGATGTCTTATGACATACTTGGCTAATACAGGCTTGATAGGCTCTGTATGATCTTCTTCATCACTCGATAACTAGATATTCTCTTCATTTTCTTCAACAGTCTTCTCGGTAAGACTTCTCGGTTGAACATAGACAAATTCATCATAGTCTTTTAGTTCCTTGGAATTTCCTTCATCATTTCTTTCTGCAAATTCATCAATTTTCACATTTGCACTTTCTACTATTTTGTTAGATGATTAGATCAGACATTTAAATGCTTTGCTTCTAGAAGAATAACCTAGAAATGTTCCTTCTTCACTTTATTGATCAAACTTGCCACTTCTATCATCTTTGTGAACATAGCATCTACTTCCAAAGATTTTAAAATAATTAACATTAGGTTTCTTATCATACCAGATTTCGTATGGTGTCTTCAAAGTACCTTTCTTCAATTGTACTCAGGTCAAGGTGTAAACTGTTGTGCTTATTGCTTCTCTCCAAAATGTTTGTGGCACCTTCTTTACAATTATCAATGTTCTAGCACAATCCACAATAGATCTATTTCTTCTCTCAGCTATTCCATTCTGTTGTGGAGTTCTCGGTGTAGAGACTTGTCTTTTAATACCATTATCATTGCAGAATAAGTTGAACTCATCAGATGTGAACTCTCCTCCTCTATCTGACCTAAGACATTTCAGTTATCTTCCTGTTTCATTTTCAACTCTTGCCTTGTACCATTTAAACATTTGAAAAGCTTCTGATTTTTCTTTTAAAAACATTACTAACATCATCCTTGAATAGTCATCCACAAATAATATGAAATATTTATCACCATAATAACTTTGAACTTTCATAGGACCACAAAGATCAGTGTGCACTAGATCTAAAATTCCCTTAGAAGTGTAAGACTTGCTTGTCAAGCTTGATCTTGTCATCTTACCCATCTGGCATCCTCGGCATATAGCATTCTCAGGTTTTTCAAGACTTGATAGACCTCTTACTCGGTGCTTCTTACTTATTTTGATCAGATTATCGAAATTTACATGACAAAACCTTTTATGCCATAACGAGGTATCATCTATCTTTGCATATAAACACTTATTCTGAGTTGAGTCAAGGTGAAATGTGTTACCTTTTGTTCGTGTCTCGGTAGCAGCTAACTTTCCATGCTTGTCATGAACTTTGACAATTCCATTCTGAAATTCTATTCGGTAACTTGTGTTGTTTAGTTGTGCTACACTCAACAAATTGTATTTCAAACCTTCAACCCAATAAACATCATTGCATCTTGCATTGTCAAGAAGTGTTATGGATCCTTTACCTCTGAACTGGACATGGTGCATCATTACCAAATTTGACATAGCCTCCATCATAATCTTCTAATATAACAAACTTGTGTTTATCTCCTGTCATATTATGTAAGCATCCACTATCTATAATCCAAGAATCATTAGTGTTTATGTGAGATATTAGGGCTTTTTCTTCATACCTTTCTTCATCTGATCCATCTTTGATAGCCACATAAACTACTTCCTCTGTATCAGTCTCATCTGATTTATCATCATTAGATTCCTCATCAGCTATTAGGCATGTCTTTCTATCTCTTCTTCTGAAGTCTCGGTGTCCTCTGTAATGATTGTCTTTCTATCTGTCATCTCGGTAATCTCTCTTTTCAGTAGAATCTTTGTCAAGACAGTTAGAAGCCATATGTCCTATCTTATCACAATTGAAACATTTCAAAGGTAGCTTTCCTTTATACTTACCTTTGCCTCTCGGTAACCTTTTGGCTAATAGTGCTTCAAACTCTTCTTGCTTTCTGATTTCCTCATACAGTTTGTGTACTGCCTCCATGTTCTTACGAAATCTTTCACTTACTCCACTGTGATCTCCTTAAGAGTATTTATACTTTCTTTCATTGAAATCATTAGATTCGTCAAGATGAAAAGAACTAAATGCAGACTCAACTTTATTTACCGAAGATCCACTTTTATCAATGTCACTTAATTCAAATGCATGTAGCTTACCAACATCTAAAGAAACTGGCATATTAGGTACAAACCTCAATTCGTTGATTGCAGAGACTCGGATTACATAAGCTGGTAGAAAGGTTCTTAACAACTTACTTGTTATATCCTTTTCCTCAATAGTTCCACCTGCTCCTTTGATTTGATTGACAATCTCCTTTAGTCTTGTACTGTACTGAGTTATGTTGTCACCTTCATTCATCCTCATAGATTCAAGTCATCCTCTTAGACTATCTACTTTTGCTCTGTGAACATGTTCATCTCCTCCATATACTGATATGAGCTTATCCCACATTGCCTTTGCATCATTGCAGCCTTCTAGATCATTAAACTCTGAGTTGGTCAATGCAGATGTTATTTCAATCATTGCTTGAATATGTTCTTGCTCTGCCTTTATCTCTTCCATAGTCAATGGATAGGTGCTTGGTGGAGTGAAATCATTCTCTAGATAATATACAGCATATTCTCCAACTCCTGATAGATGTAGCTTCATCCTTTTCTGCCATGTAGAGAAACTTGACTTGGTTAACTTCGGTGCATCCCTCTTATACATTTTTGGATCTTTAGCTCAGGTGCCTTTAAACTTTTTCTTCTTCTGGATTCCAAAGCTCTGATACCAATTGATAGTTTTGATACTTAATATAAGTACAGATCCAATAGCCAACAAGATGAGAGGGGGGGGGGTGAATCATACAAACTTAATCATCCATAAAAATATCAGATTCAACCTCGGTAACATATACTTCAGTAATATAACCAAAACTATTAAACATGCAAACTCAAAAGCATATAACCATCATAAACCTCATAACACCAGATTTAACGTGGAAACCCAAATAGGGAAAAACCACTATGGGATTTCGGACCCACTAAGAAATATACTCTTCTATAGTATGCTCGGTTAAAAGAAAATCCTGTTAAAGATTACAAACACATTGCTAGATGTGACCCAGTTAAGGGATTTCCCTCAGATCTATTAGGATCTTCACCTTGTTACAGGATTTCAAACACTCAATCAGAATGTCACCTTGCTAGAGGGTTTTACAAATAAGACTGTTAAGTCCACTCAGTTAAGAGATTTTTTGTCACTTTCACAAAATAACAGTAATAAAATCTATCTGCAACTTCACATCTAAAATGCTAAAGCAGATTCCTATTTGTTCAATACAATCTAGACATAGAACTAATCTTGTCTATCTGTTGGGCTTCTATACTCTATTAATCAAATAGGTCTTCAAGCTTCTGTGCTCGGTAATCACTATGTAGCATCCCTATGCATACTCTTGCCCGCATACATTGTTTATCAACATTTTCCTATTTATAAACAATTAGGTAAGCGCTTAATCTCCTTGATCACATTTCTCATGATCAATCATAGCCATCAGATCTTCGATCTTATCCAGGTTCAATGCATCTTTCGATCTGAAAACGTTTTACCCTGCCTTGGAACTTGTGCCAGGGTATTGCGGTTCAATCTGAGTTGTAGATCTTCATGCCGACTTTCCTTTGCCTTAGATTCGTTAATAAACTATAATAACGGTATACCAATCATTCAATCAGTTCCAGCTCATCAGCTTCCTTCATTAAATAACGCATGTAAACATTTAATGCATTTTGTCATAGCTCGGTTACAACACGGTAACAACTCGGTGAATACTAAACTTCACTCGGTAGACATTCCGCCTTCATTAACCGATAGCGATAACCTTAAGGTTTACCGACTAGGTTCTTTGCTTGATAACATAGTATAGTATTAACCTTTACAATTTACAACATATGTATGATGTTAAAACAATCTAAAACATCATGATCTCATCATTGTCTGACTCGGTACTAGTTGCCCATTGAATACCTTATTCATCCCCTTATTCATCATATTCTTTCCTATGTCTTTTACCGACATCTTTAAAATCCTCAAATCATACTTCTCAAGATATGGCAACATCATACTAAATTAGAAAATCAATTTCTTGACATCAATGACAAAATAATAATATCAAGACAGTAAAACAACCTTAATCAGTTATATCCATAATCATCAACAACCTTCTCAATATCCTTAAGAAATGCCAACAATCTTTCATTGTCTGTTATAATGCTATATTGCCAACACAAAATTCAAGCCTTTCATTCTGTGGAGAGATGGTGATAATAGAGAAGTGTGGCAAGAGGATCCCCTAATTGGCTAGGAGGGACTGGAAGAGTTCATGTGGGAGAAGGGGATCAAATGGTAGATGGATTGAGAGGAAAAGAAGAAATGTAGGATCATCAAGGCCTAAAATTCAACCCTGAAGATTATTGGGATAATGTCCTAGGTAAGCCAAAGATGCAGGATTCTCAATGATTGGGGCCAAATTGGAGATGGAGCTAGTACTTTTTATTTGTCCTTGGTTTTATAAGCCCTCAATTTTGCAATATGTAGTATTTTTTAGATTACATGAAATGTATTTAGTAGGGGGGTTCGGGGGATGGTGTATAAGAAGTTTTTGTGGGTATATGAAGACCACTTTGCACCAGGGTCAAGTGATAATGGCAGAATTGGAGAATAGCTCTTTTTTTGTATAGTGAAATTGATGGCAATGGATACAGGTCAGGGGTGTCTTGGGGGCGGCAAGTCTATAGGGTGATTTTTATTACAGTCATGATGGATTTTGGACCGGATAAGATATTGAATATAGTATGTAATCCTTTATTGCTATTAATATAATAAAAATCATATATTATCAATCAAAAAAAGGAGATTATTAATTGCAGATCTCCATGAAGTAATTATTTAATCTTAATGAATCTAGATAGTCTTTAAGTACTCTCAAATTTTAAATGATGTTCCTTACTGAATCATGCTGATGTCACTATATTTTCTTTGTGTTTGAGATAAATTTGTGGTTATGTTTATCTTTTAGAATAAATGTGAATGAATTATTATCTGAATCTTTGAAATGTTATTAGATATACATGTAAAGGTCATTGATTGCATTTTCTTATGCACGAATATATGTATTCACGTGTCTTCATTGATTTTTTATGTATGAATGAGTTGTGTCAATTATGGATGAACAAATTAGAATAGATTTCCACCCTAAATCTATTCACAGACAAACAACTTAAAAGATGCTTTGGCCAAACTTGTTTGATCAATTTATATTTAGTGTATGTTGCTAAGTTTGATCGTTGTCTCATACTCTTTTCTATATCATTATATCATTACATTAGCATTATAGAGTGTGTGTGTGTGTGTGTGTTTATATATATATATATATATATATATATATATATATATATATATATATATATATATATATATATATATATATATATATATATATATATATATATATCATGATGCACATATTCCATACTCTTACCAGTTTTGGATTGCTAGGCATCCTTGTGTTGGGTCGAGTATTCTTCATGTTAAGTTGGTGTTGGTGTTTCCAACTAATTGTCTAATTATCTCTATAAAGTAGTTATCTTTAATCCTTAAGACTCTCATATCAGTGGCCCACAAATAGGAGACAATAACTTTATTCTTTTATGCACTTTAGGTCTTCTAGACTCGGGAGTAGCCCTCATTACAATATTCGAAATAATGATCCTTGTATTCTAAGATATTGATCAAAGAAGAAATGTTATCACAACTTTTTATTAAGGTTTGTATGATTCTTATTAGATTAGCTATATCCTTAATAACTCTTCATTACAACACCTTGAGAACATGGAACAACTTGAAAACATTAAAGAGATTAAAATGTCATACTTATAGGATTTTAGAACTTAAGTTTTTGACCAAGAATAATCTCAAATTTATGCCTATCCAAGGTTATAGAGTCAAACTATCACATGCAAATTACTTCTTTTGACGACAAAGTTTCATATTTAGAAGATTTTAATTTATCACTACCTTACAATAATATATCATAGAAAGGCTATAATGTGCAACTCTACTTAGCAATCCCTCAATACAACAGGGATCCCTCTATATCTTATTTAAATTAATTTCCAATTCATTAATTGAATAAAAACAACAAACAAGATACACGATATAAAAAATCTTAAAATCCCTTGATTTCTTCACTTAAAAGAAAAATACAAGAAAAAAATTGTAAAAAACACACAAAGTATTTTTCATTAATTCAACATAAAACATGAGTTCGTTCTCAACTTAAAACATGAGTTGTTGATTTGATCAAATCATTACAAGATCAACGATCAGGATTGGACAAGATAGATTTGAAAAATACTTGCATGCCCTAAAAGTACTTGGACCAATTAGAATGTGCCATGCAAGACAACATTGTCCAGGATAGCTAACTGTCAATGACAGGTGTCATGATTCTAGGCTGTCGTAGTTGAATTTGGGACCCACTCTTGTGACATCATGGGACCACAATAAGATTTTTCCTTCACGAGCACTGAAGTGGGCGTGGACACGTGTCATCATTTCACAAATCAGTACAATCCAATAAGCATTGACATTTCTGACATTACGGGGCTGCAACGAATCAAAATTTAATTTTCATGATGCTTCTGGATTTTCTTGATAGCATCAATCAAAATTTGTCGAGTTTGACTAAGAGAAGACTCCTACCAACTACACAGGTGGCACAATTGCACAACAGTATAGAGTACGAATCTCTGGAGTCCACAGGTGTGTGCATAGCCACCAAATGTCATCATTGCATTGGCCTTTGTAAATACAAAGAGACTTAGGAAATATTCAAAATGGACAAGGGCAATTGGTTACAAAGCAAATGAGCCGGTAAAAGCATGATTTTAAACTCTCAATTTTGTAGCTTACTAATAGGCAAATGGGGGTAGCAAGTCAACATAGAAGCATAACATATGGTGTGGGGCTTAAGGAAGACTTTGCTAGGACAAGGTTAGGTTTTCCATACTTGGGCAAATTTTTGCAAGGGCTTGACAGATTAGAGATCTTAGAAATTCACATGGGTTCTACCACCTGTCATAGTTGGGGTCGTATGGTTGAAATCAAATGGGCATGGAAATGACAATAGAACTTTTGGGAGAACATGAGACCAGACAAAACCAAAATAGAAAGGAAAGACAAAACAGTCCATATGCATATATTTATAGTGTGCATGGAATAGGACCTATTTCAAGAGAAATAGGGTTTCAAAAATTGTCCATGCACTAACTATTTTTTAAATTCACCATTTAAGCTTTATAGAAAATACGAATTCTCTCTGTAAGTATTACTGGTCAGATATGGACCAATCTAGAAATGGTCAAATTTACCATTCTTGCATTATCCTAACACCTTGCATTCTACATCAACACAAAGTCATCAACAGTGAAGTCTTGTATCCATACACTCTTTTTCCCCATTCTACCTAATTTTGGAGTAAAGAGACAAATCCTCTCAACTGCATCAATCATACATATAGATTTATCATGGATGTGTGATCATGTCCTAACAAGAGTCCAAATTGGTAGAACTTGCACATCTAATTTTGAATTTATGGTTTATCATGTCGGTAAGAATATAAGAAATTTTATCATTTTTAATATCTAGAAGTCTCTTTAAAGAAAGTTGGTTTAATTTTCATTTCAATATTTTTTCTCTAATAAATAAGAAATACATACTTAAAGGCTTCCTGGCCTACCCACGAGTGTATAGGAAATCTCATGGGCCAACTCAAACCTAGCCTCTTCTTCCACCTTTTCCTATTTGACTGCATCAAGTTCTTTCCTAAGTTGTGTATTTTCTACCCTTAATCGCATATATGTAAGCAACATGTATTAAGCTGGGGGGAAAGGATGCTAGTACAAATACCTCTGAATTAGACAGGGTAGGTTTCATATGGTAGGGAACAATTTTTGGCCCTTTCCTCTTTTATTTGTTTTCTCTCTTTGTTATGAAGTTCTTCCAGACACATCTCATCCAATTTGTTCAATTGTGTGATTCTTAATTATTGAGCTTTTGTTAAATCAATCCCAACCTCTATAGTGGTCCTTAGTGTCTCTATCTAAAACGCAATGGGAAGCACAAGAATATTACCATAGACTAACTCATAAGGTGTGAATCTAGTGGTAATATTCCATGTTGTGTTATAAGCCTAGACTGCTTCAAACAATTGATCGGCCCAATCAATTCTTCATGCAAACACTATATTTTTGAAAATTGTTTCCAACACTCTATTGGTGACTTCTACTTGTCCATTGGCCTAAGGATTAAGGGGAGGATTTTTGTGTGTAACCTAGTAACATTGCAAGAATGCTTGAATTATGGTGGAAATGAATTAATCTCCATGATCTAAAAAAACAATATCCAAGGTGCATCAAGCCTTTCTAGGTTATTCTTATATATGAAATATGCTACCTTCTCCTCTCAAAATATTGGTAGTGCCTTCACCTATGCCCACTTGGTGACATGATTTGTGTAGACTATACTATAATGATTTCCTATAGATGGCAAATCAATTGGTTCGACAATACAAATCTCTCATTTTTCAAATGGTTCAAGAGATATTAAAGGTTGAAGAGGCATCTTTGTGGAAAAGAGGTGGTCTTCCCATGTGTTGACATTGATCATGGTGCTTTATGCACTAGAAAATATCCTTTGTCATAGTTGGACAATAGTACCCAGTGTCAAGCACCTTATGTCTCATTTTGAGTGCAAAATAATTCCCTCCAGTAGATAGACTCTTATGATATCATTAAATTTTGTTTCCTACACACATCTTAAACAATATACCATATATCCATTTAATCTAGATATTTCCCTAATCAACTTCTTAACTTGCTTAGGATGAAAATGAGAGAGACACTTCGCTATAAAAAGATAATTGTCCATCAAGGAACCTTAATTGATATGGAAAATAAATGTTCATTCCAAAAGGTATCTTTTATTGGTTGGTCATTTTCATGTAAAGTTAATCTTGACAAAAGCAATAGCATTATACTTTCTTGGCTTGCCTGCAACCACCTAATAACATGAACACCAATTACAACCTTGTTCATCAAATATCTAAAAGTAGCATGACTAGCGTTGAAAAATATTTTGAAACTAGTGATGTAGTGACAAAAGTTGTTAATTGCATAAACAATTGTGGAGAATTATTTCTTAGTAGTAGTGTAATTCCTCCCAGTTGGGTTGATATGGCCTAGATGCCCCAAAATTCTCATTTATGTCCTTAAACAACAACAATGGCTTGATTGGATGCATCTAGATTAATATGGAAAGGTTTCCTCCAATTGGGCCCTTCAATGATATGGGACATAACTAGGGCTTCCTTTATAGTCTCAAAATATGTTTGACAATCTTTAGTCCAGCTAAATTCCAAATCCTTTTTAAGCAAGGCAAATAGTAGGTCTCTAATCTTAGTGATGCCTTTTATGAATTACCTATAATACCCAACATGCCCTTGGAATCTCCATACTTCAATCTAAGTCATCAAAGAAGGTATTTCTTGAATAACTTTCACTTTCTTAGGGTCAACCTTAATGCCCTCTTTAGAGATATTATGGCCTAGAACAATGATTTTAGTCATTATTAATAGACATTTCTCATGGTTCAAATATAACATAGTAATCACACCATTGCAATGCCTGTTTCAAATTTTATAATGCTTCATCATAGATTTTTTCATGAACTGTAAAATCATTCATGCATATCTTAATAGAAGTTGTGGTAAGATCCACACAAAATTCCAATACAACCAAAGCCATTTGTATCATAGAAATAGATTGTTGTTTGTTTATTATTTATTTTCTCTTTCATATTCTAATAGTAGGACATAGCATGTTCATATGTTAAATGCATATAAATATATTAGGTTGCATCAAATTCCATCATGCCTCGTTTCTAGGTTGCTAGGCATCTCATGTAGGGTCAGGTATTCTCCTAGTAGGAAGAATTTTGAGGAAGTATAAGCTTCGTGGTTGGGTGAAAAAGTGCTTGAAATATATTCTCATCTCTTGGTTTGTGAATGATTGATGGGTTAGTGGCAGCAAGATACTCCAGTGGTCATGTTTCCTATATCATTACTTGTATTATTTTGATGAGATGGGCATGAGAGCCTAAGTCGCGCATCCTTGTATGTCATATTTCATGTACTCTATATTCTTGACTAGTCACTTCTACATGTGAGATGTATTATGTAATTCATATATATTGATGATGTTTCATTTCATTTCCTTAATAATAAGAAAATAAGTTATTTATTTAATTTTGTGATATAGTTTTGGGTTGTGTTACTGTGTACGTTACATTCCTTCTCTGTATATATAGCTATTTCTTCCTCCCTCCTACACTCTTCTTCTCTCTCTCTCTCTCTCTCTCTCTCTCTCTCTCTCTCTCTCTCTCTCTCTCTCTCTCTCTCTCTCTCTCTCTCTCTCTCTCTCTCTCACACACACACACACACACACACACATATCCCTCTCCCTCTCCCTCTCCCTCTCCCTCTCTCTCTCTCTCTCTTCCTCTAGATCTCTTAATCTCGATCTCTCCCTATCTCTCTTTATCTTTATCTCCCCATCCACCTCTATCTATATATTTTTTTCCCTCTTCCTCTCTCACTTTATCTTCATCTCCTCCACTATCTGTAGAAATGTCTCCCTCTATCCATCCATCTCTCTCCCTCTCTCTCTCACTCTTCCTCTTCCCAGACCTCTATATCTATACCTTGTTACCTCTCTAGCTCTCTCTCCATATTGCTTTTTCCATCTCTCCCTCTATATATATCTTGGTATCTTTCCATCTCTCTACTCTTATAGCCCCCTCTCTCTACCTCTATCTATATATCACTTCCTATCTCTATCTTTATCTTTCTATCTCCCACTATCTCATTCTCTTATTCTCTATATATTTATCCCTTTCATCAATATATCTCTTTCTCTCATCTCTCTCTATCTCTCCCTCTCCTCTCCATATCCCTCTCCTTTTTCATCTCCATCTCTATCTTTATCTCTGTATCTATCTCTATCATTTTATCTCTCTCTTTCTCTTACTCTTCCTCCTCTAGCCGCCTCTCTCTCTCTCTCTCTCTCTCTCTCTCTCTCTCTCTCTCTCTCTCTCTCTCTCTCTATATATATATATATATATATATATATATCCCTTCCATCTCTATCTTCCTCTTTATCTCTCTCTCTAGCTCTTATCTCTATCTTCTTACCTCTCCATGCTTCTCCTTCCCTATATTTCTCTCTATCTCTTCCCCTTCTATCACCTCTTTTATATCTCACTCTTGCCCCCTCCATCTCTATTTTTCCATCTCTCTCTCTCTCTCTCTCTCTCTCTCTCTCTCTCTCTCTCTCTCTCTCTCTCTCTCTCTCTCTCACACACACACACACACACACATTAACTCCTTGTTTTATCTCTATCTATCCCTCTCCCATTCCCTCTCTCCTTCCATTACTTTGTCTCTATATATTTATCTCTCTCACACCTTGTCTATCGTTTCCAAGTTATATCTATCTCTCCATCTCTCCTTTCTATCCCCGTCTCTCTCTTTCTATCCTCACACCCCCTCTATATTTTCCAAGTTATATCTCTCTTCATCTCTCCTTTATATCCCTATCTCTCTCTTTCTATATCTCTTTACTTCTCTATCCTCTTTCTACCTCTCTCCCTTACTCTCCCTCTATCTCTATATTTATATACCCATCTCCATCTCTATCTCTCTCACTCACACACACACATTCCTTGTTTCTCCCTCCCTATCTCTTTCTCTATAGATCTATCTCTCTATATTTCCCTCTATCTCTCTATCTCCCTCTCTTTATACCTCTACTACCTTTCTTTCTCACTCTTGTTATCTCTATTCTATATTTACCTCCTCTCCATTTGTATATCATTATCTCTACCTCTTTCTCTTATTCACTCCATCTCTCATGCCCAATCTCTCTCTATATCTCTCCTTATCCATCTCTATCTTTATATCTCTCACTACCTATATGACTTCCCCCGCTCTCTCTCTCTTATTTGCTTTACCTCTCCTTTATAACTTTATTTATATTTCTCTCGCTCTATCTCTCACTCACTATCTCCCTAAATCTTTCACTATCCCTCTCTATCTCTAGATCACCCTCTTTCTATATCTCTCCCTTTCTTCCTCTCTAGACATTAAGCTCTCTCTCTCTCTCTCTCTCTCTCTCTCTCTCTCTCTCTCTCTCTCTCTCTCTCTCTCTCTCTCTCTCTCTCTCTCTCTCTCTCTCTCTCTCTCCCTTTTCTCTCCCCATCTCTCCCTCTATTGATCCTTCCCTATCCTCATATCTATCTCTCTATCTGCACCTCTCTACCTTTCTCTTCCCTTATATATCTTTCTATCTCTCCTTATAAGTAGATGCATAGTTGATTTGAAGATATCATTTCTCCATTTAGACCTTTGTTGCACAAACAACATCATTTGTTAAAAGACCCACTAATTGACCTCATGTAAGTTACACAAATGTATGCAAAAAAAAGGACCAAAACTTTCCCTATTTGACCTTGCACAGTTCTTCAATGTACATGTTGCACACCAAGATGTGATTGCTAGTTGTTACATGGTTACATTCTCTTACCTCCTTTCCATATTATGAGATCATTAGACCAAAAAAATAAAAATAAAATCTCTTTTTTAATATTTCTTTTCAATTTTGTTTTCAAACATTAATAATTACATAAAACTCTCAATTTTGTTTTCAAACATTGATAATTACATAAAACTCTCAAATTGTAATTATTGAGAATAAAGAGATTAAAAAATAAGAAAATCATTAACTTAAAAGTCCTAATTCTTTTTGGGTAAGACCTACTAACGATTGGTCAGGTGGGTGCATAGGACCGTGCTGTAACAGTTTTATGTTCCTTCTGGTCTGGTGCTTATATTATAAGTTATCAACGGGAAGAAAAAAAAAATTGGGCGTAAGAGTTGTGCTTTTTTTTAAAAACCGCAGTCAATAACTGGTCTAGGGGACGGTGTCAATTCATTGACAAAACAGCTTTGCAAAAGAGTGTGCACTGTACTTCCACCAGCTATTGAGCTTGATTAGTTCACACTTTTTGTCTTTTTGTCCATCAGATTGGGTAATCAACCAAAATTTATGGTAAATTTGTGGTTGGTCTAAGAAGTTGTATAGCAATATCATAGTAACTAGTGGACTGTAATTATGCAGTTACAGACCTAATTAATAAGCTAGGCCCACCAACTCAGGATAACCAAAATAATACAAGTTCTTGCTGTATATTATAATCTATATCTGAAAAATGGACACTGGGACCCCAACTATGATTCTATATACGCTACACAGTACCACTTGCATGTGCCCACTTTGAGAGATGATGCCTCCGAGTACATATTCTTCATGAGCTTGATACCCATGTTGCTTGTCGGCACTAACAAATCAGCAGATCAGATTCATACAAACCCAATTCTCAAATATATACAATCACAAACTTTTCCACCCTTTTCAGGATATCGTAGACTCAAGAGTTCTGTCGGTAGCTAGGGACCCAATTGCACAATTGTTTCCATGGCTCTTCACTTTAAAAGAAATCTCATCTGGGAATTACCTTTTTATCACATGCCAAATGAATGATGGTGTTTACCCCTTTGGACTGCAAGTTGCAACAATACAATTTCTCCAATGGAAACATCCTGGCTTCATGTTCAGTGGATGTAATCTTTCCAAATACCTCCATTCTGCAGTCCCTATCAGTAAAGGTGTCAAAGGCTTGAATAACCAGGAAGAATAGTTTTGTGGGGGCCTGCGGCATCATGGAGTCTGGGTCTAAGCCCCTTGCCTTCTCATGGACAATTTGCTTGCTTGGAGTGTTCATGCTATGGACTGGCAAAAAGACTTTTGCTAGAACAGCGCAAGATGGTAAGCTTTACAGTACTTACGATTTTATCTGCTTGCCATTTTGGTTTTTTCAGATTGTGATGCGTTTCCAGGGCGAGTGCAATCAGGTGAGGAAAGCCCTCTTGCTGGATATGTAGAGATTATTAGGCGTTTGTCATTCACAGGGCGGGTTGGTGATCCTTCCTGCTTTAGTTGTCATCCCTAAATGATTGGGATTGTCTGGTCTTGGCCACTTGTGCTTACACACCAATTGGTGAATTCTCCTAAGCATCCTAAAATGACTGGGTTAGATTTTTAAGCATCAGTGATATTAGCACAAGATTAAAAAATGTACTAGAATATGGCCATATTCGCGCGCACGGACATATATATGGATCGATTTATCTATATAGAGATCTTTCTTTCTGAAGCTGTATACACTATATTGCAGCATTAAAAGGTTGCATTTTGCTTATATTAGTGCCGTGTTCTGCAGTTCTAGCCCATCTAAGCATGCCCTTTGCTAAAACATTGCCAACAATATGTTGTGAGAATCCAACCTACCTTAAAAGTTGAAAATAAAATGCTAATAAGATAAATGATATATAATTTGTTTTGAAATGTGGAAGCTATTCATTGCTCAAGAAGAGTTTACATAGTCAAAACAGATCACTTTTTTCTGTTTAATTGCTGAATATGCTCTAAGATCAGGATTTGGTTGGCCTTAGAAACCTCATCCAGGGCTATTAATTTGCCAAAAAAATCAATTGGAAGTAATGGTTCATCTCCTTGAGATTTTGATGTTGGTTTATAATGTGTTTCCGTTACGAAGATTTAATGCAATACATTTGCTGGAATCTAGCCATAGATATTCTGTATACATGAACTTATCTATTTACAGATCTTATATCCCCGGTTTTTATATATTATAGTGAAGTATAAAAATTAAAAACTACATTTTGTTTGTTGTACTAGTTTAGAATTTTATTGTTGTACAATATTCTTTTTTCCTCGTCACACAGGTCATGCAATAGAGTAAAACCTGTTTTGATCGTTAAGATTATAAAATGAGGTTGGGTGCAGTTCTCCACTGAGTTGTGGTGGAATAGATAACCAATTTAACGGTCCTCTGTACACATGACAGATGGTGCATTTTCTTCCATTCAGAAGCCTATGAGTATCATAAGCTTGATAGTCTACCCTGAAATGGGCATGAATTCTATGGTTTTGCATTAAACTTGGTGTGAGTGTCTATGGATCTAGTGGCAGAATGGTGATCCTAGGTTTCATAGAGTACTCTAAAGTTGGTGTTGTAAGCAAAATAGTGTCCTTTGTGCTCTAAAGTGGGTTAGAGTAGTTATCCATTTAGAATCACACAGTATTGCTAAGCTGGTTGGGAACTCTATTGGGGGCATGATTCTGTGAGTGCGCGTTTATGGATTACCAAGCCTAACAGTATCCTGTGCTTGATACAGTAGTCAGAAGTGAACACCATAGTTTATCCATGTTTTAGGAATAGAGTAATCCCAAGTTTAATGGTGTAATCTCAATCAGAGGTAAGTATTTATGGATTTACAAGTGGAACTGTATACTAAGTATGATTTTGTAGTCCCAGCTGCTAGTGTGTTTTTAGAAGTGAAACAACATTCCTAAGGGTGTGTTACGAATTTAAAAGAAAAAACTGTATCCTAAGCTTGATGGCCTACTCTCAAGTAGCTCTTAATGAGTTTGGATTTAGTAGCCTAATAATATGCTAAACTTGATACCTTACTCTCAATTGCGTGTTAGTGTTTATGTATTTTGAACCAGAATGATATTCCAAGTTTCATAGCATACTCCCAAATGGATTCGAGTATTTACTGGTTCACCAGTCAAAAATAATAATCTATTTTTTTTTGTCTGTGCAAACTTGTAAACAAATTATATCATTCATCTTGTTTGCAGGTTTTCATAAAGATTTCAAGCCAGTTACAGTGTTAACAAATGGTTTGACCATGTAGGGCTACTATCCAATGGAGATTTTGAGGCCTCCCCTGAGCTCAGTTTTCTCAATGGAACAGTCATAGTAGGTGAGACTGCATTACCAAGCTGGAAGGTCCAAGGCACCGTTGAATACATAAGATCGGGACAAGCCCAAGGTCCCATGGTGCTGGTCGTTCCCCAGGGAAAACATGCTGCAAGACTTGGAAATAATGCTGAGATCAGTCAAGGGATCGAGCTGGATAGAGGATCAATTTATTCTCTTACCTTCAGTGCTGCTCGAACCTGTGGACAGCTGGAGACCTTGAATATATCGGTCTCACCTGCAGCAGCAGCAAGCATAGATCTGCAGACTCTGTACAACAGTGAAGGATGGGATGCTTATGCATGGGGATTCATAGCGATTACAGATAGATCTGAGCTTAGTTTTCTCAATCCTGAATTGGAGCAGGACTCAACGTGTGGTCCTTTGATTGACAATGTGGCCATCAAGAAGATTTCTTTGCCAGATCAGTCAGATGGTATATCTTTATTTTTCTTTAGATGAATATAGAAACTGATTTTACCTAAACATGGGATTTGTGCCATGCCTATTAATTACTCCAAAGTTATTTCATTTTGCATTTTGCTTAGTTGCTTGATCCGGTGTTC
Organism: Cryptomeria japonica; assembly: GCF_030272615.1. Taxonomy (NCBI): domain Eukaryota; kingdom Viridiplantae; phylum Streptophyta; class Pinopsida; order Cupressales; family Cupressaceae; genus Cryptomeria; species Cryptomeria japonica. Next base: position 318,367,818 of record NC_081407.1, on the reverse strand, counting down.
CCATGCAGAGGCCAATCTCAATTTTAGCAGTAGTTGAATAAATTTAGAGTTAGTTTTGTATATGGTCCCAAGGTACATTATTATCTCCTCCACATCATTATTTTCCAGCATCAATTGCATGTACATTATATTTTCCTTTGCATATAAATATTTAGAGAAAACCATTACCTGTATTAACCCCTTATGTAGTGGCTACACATCTTCAGCCTTCCTCTTTGTAAACTACTAAGAAATTTGAAATTTGCTTTTTCTCAGGAATAAATTGTCCAACTTTTCAGTCAGAGAATTTTTCCTAACACGTGTTCTGATTTAATGGTTAAAATGTTTGCCACTTAATGGGCTCAAAAGTATCTGTTAAATTCTCTTTTCTTTCACTAGTGTTTCAATTCTTTTATTTGTATCATTTCAGTTTTCCTTCATTTTTCATTATATAATCACAATCCAGGGCTTCCCTTCAACTTTGAATTTCTTATGCCTTCCCTTTAACATTAAATTGCTAAATTATATAATCACAATCCAGGGTCTTCCCTTCAGCTTTGAATTTGTATCATTTCACAGTTTCCTTCATTTTTCATTATATAATCACAATCCAGGGCTTCCCTTCAACTTTGAATTTCTTATGCCTTGCCTTTAACATTAAATTGCTAAATAAGGCCTTTGACTAGGTTCAATGCTTGAGTATGGTTGTTTGTTAATTGTTATGCATCTTGTATTCCCATTTAGCCAAAAGGCAACACAATAGTATGGGCTTTAAAAAGTAAAAGTTAGGAAAATTAAGGTTGGGTTGTTGATATGGTTGTTTGTTATACATCTTGAATGTCCATTTAGCTAAAAGGCAACGCAATACTACGGGATTTAAGAAGTACAAGTTAGGAAAATTTAGGTTGGGTTGTTGATGGTTAGACAAAGTTAACTCCATTGCACTGGTGAAGTTGCCAGAACCATGCAGTTTTAATCAGTGACATTCTTCACTTTTGATTTTTTAAACAACTCTCCTGTCCTACCCCAATCCATAAGTTGTATTTCTTACCTTAAAGAAAAACTCTTAAATCACTAAGCACAAGTAATGTGTCCATCCAGTATAGCAACTGATGAACAGAAGGCAGTTGTTTAATATCAGCTCTAATGCTTCTTGAATTTTCTAATCTCTATGCCTGTTACTAGCTCTAGCAGAGAACCAGTTTTAGGCAAATACAAACCTAGCTTACTCTATCATGAAAGTGCATCCAGCTTTATATCTTTTGTTCATCAATCATCTGTTGTTTGATGCAGGATGGTCTTGTTCACCCTATTAACACCAGCTAAGTTGGCTTTCGATCCTTTTAAGCTCTTGCTTGAACTGTTCCTTCTATCCGTATGGTTCAGTATGTGAAGAAATAGCTGGATGATGTTTCCATATTGACACGCACCTTGAGATTGTTGATTTGACAACAAAAACCCCTCTCTTCAAATTGATTAATCAGACTGATGCCTCTGATACTACTGTTTAATGATTAACAGAGGGCTGTAATTATGTATGTTTGCCCATGTGTGTAATCAAATTCACACTTCTGAAGCTTACTGGAGAGAAGTTGAGCACTTCCCTTGTCTATTAATGGCTAGTTGTATGTTTAGATCCCATTTACTTATTTTGAGTATATGGCATTTGCACATTAATATAGTTTCTTCCTTTATTGTCTTTCAAGTGGAACAAATCTTTAGTTGCAATAAAAATTGTTAGCCATTATAAAAGTCTGCCCAACTCTTTTCTCACCAAAACAGCTAAAAAGTTCATATTCTGTGTTTGCAGACAACTTGGTGATAAATGGAGATTTCGAAGAGGGCCCTTTCATGTTCCCAAACTCTTCTGTGGGAGTCCTCTTACCTCCCAACCTTGACTATGAAACATCTCCATTACCTGGTTGGATTGTAGAATCAAGCAAGGCTGTGAGATACATAGATTCTAATCATTTCTCTGTTCCAGAAGGCAAGAGGGCCATACAGTTGCTCTCAGGTATGAAACGTTCCATTGTAAAGATCTGTTATTCCATTTTGGACATTTGTGGGCAGTAACATAATTTCATTCTTTCTTTCTCAGGCAATCAAGGCTCCATTTCACAGATCATAAAAACAGCCACAAGCAAAACATATCGTCTCATATTTTCGTTAGGAGATGCAGGGGATGAATGCCACCCACCCCTTGCAGTGGTGGCCTTCGCAGGGGATCAATCACAGGTTGCCAATTACAGCTCTGTCATGAGTGACCCCTTTCACGTCTTCAATCTTAGTTTCATGGCGAATTCTGAGAACACCAAGATTTCCTTCCACAGTCTGTATTACAACACAAAAGATAACAGTTCCCTTTGTGGCCCAGTTATTGATCAAATTAAAGTCACCGATTTAGCAGAACTAAGCCGGGGATATGTATTTCAATTTCCTTTGAGATTGGCGTATGGTGCCAATCTGCTAGTTTTAGCGTTTCTACAATTCTTTCTTTAGCTATATGTATACTACTCAACCCAGTCTCATGCATATGACTGGTAAAAATCTCTTAGATTGTATTAGCTAGGATGAATCTAATAATTCAAATATTTATCAGTAGAAAGAAAAGAACAATATATTGAAATGACAGCCTCCAAAAAGGCTGCTGTAAACTGTGTATTCTTGAAATAATTTAGAACTCTTAAGGATTTCAAAATTATATGAAACCATATCAAAAATTTGGCAAAAGATTGCTTCTACTCGTTTCCATGAACACACCTTATCTTGTTTGTGGGGTATGATCGTTTGTCCATATGTGCATTCTCTTCACTAAAGGGAAATGGTCGAAGTGATAGGACTTCTATAATGAAGATTTGATATTTATTTTTGACTATCTGAACATTATTCCAATTAAAACAATTCACAGCAACAATAAAATCATAAGAACAAGTTTGCACTTGACAATCAAAAATGTTTTGTGCTCCCTTGTCTGCTTTGATTGACTGGATTATGGTCTCTATATTATTCATGTCATCTTTTTCTTCCTCTTCTTTTTTCTTTTTTGAAATGCCCTCAAAGGATGCATCATTAGGACACAGAAACCAATTGAACAAGAACTGTGTGCTCCACTTAAGTCTGACCATGTGTCTATTTGCCTCTGCATTCAGTTACAATAATAAACATTGATGTGTCTCAGTCCGATCTTGGTAGACAATTATAAACAATTTATGCATATGCTCCTGCAAATTATTCTCACATAAGCAGGTTTATCAAGGGAAAAGAAGAAATGTTGACAGCCACAGGGGCTTGCTTTCCATGCTTTTGTTGGGAGAAATTTTCCTTATTTATAAGATGTATTTGAATAAAAACAAAGAAACTAAGCATAATAGTATACTACTTAAGTTTGGGAGCATGTCTGCAGATTGCAAATTTGGTGACTTGTGGTTGACTTCATAACACGCCAATAGTCCTTAACTAGAGCTTTTAACATACTATCACGATAAGTTATATAGCATGCTCTTACTTATCAGTTTCTTGGATTCTTGGAGTAAAATTTACAACAGTGGTTATGACAAACCTGGGTCCACAAGTTATGACAACCACAGGGAGAATGTAAAATAACTCATACCACCAAGAGTTTTACATTTTCTACTCTCTTGAATGCTAAGTAGGGACAGGGCTTTCCAGGGATGGTCTTATTGTTTTTGAACTGTGGATTGTATTTGCTTGATTGATCTCCAATTTTTGACCCAGGGAAGATCTTTCTTGCCTTTCTATTTATATTAGCCTCTGCTCCTCTGGAACACTGGAGGGAGGATTCCTTTGTTGCTGTGGGAAATACTCCTTGGATTCTTTATTATGGCCTCAACATTTTACATCCAAAAAAAGCTTATCATGCAAGAGACTCTTGTGACACAACGGACGTATCCAAGTCACTTGAAGTTTTTTAAAGTGGTGACACTTAGGGCTCAAACACACACATATTTTCCTTTAACGCCACCCAATATTGAACCCTGGCCATCAAGGAGGCTCACTGAGTTTACATCACAACTTGACACGCCAACTGAGTACTATTGCAAAAGTTGCACCTAGAATGAATGTAAGCCTACTGATCTGGAGAATTCTCAAACTGCAGACAAGAAAAGACATCCTTCACCAAACGAATTGTTGCACCTTCCTGTTGTGACCTTTTTCACACATCACCCCATTAAAGATGGGGACCCTCTCCTTTCCTGCTTTCTAGGGTTTTTGTTAGTGTCCCGTGGCCTTCCACTTCAGTTCTGCCCAGTTTTATCAAGTTTTGAACGGTTCGAGTCTTAAGGATTCAAAGTCAGATTTTGCAAGCCAAGTGATAATAGAGTCTAGACACCGTCAAAGTGCCTAGAAAGGCCAAAGGACGAAGAACGCAATTGATTTGAACGAATCCAGACTACTTTAGAAAGTTTGTTTTTTTGCTTTTTCCTATTTTTTAGGAAGTTTCGTTTTTGGCATTTTTTAGCTCGATCCCCGATATGGCTATTTTTAGAAAGTTTTCCCTGTTTTTTAGGGATGTTTGCTTTTTGCTTTTTCGGAGTGGGGATGTAGGGTTTACATTGGTACCATCGACTTGTATCGATCACGATCAAAGATTTTCAAGTTTTGACCCAAAAGCTAAGTTCCTATATTTTAGGGGTCATGACACTTCGGATGGGTTACCTGAGCATGGATTTAAAATATCACATTAATCTGGCTAAAATTGAAGAAGTTATTAAATTTTAAAGTTTTCCAAATATGTCTCTAAGTCTAGCTAATGATGTTGTCATAGGAACTCCAAAAGTCTGCCCTCAAGGTACAAAAGCATGGTCATGGTCATCTCAAAGTCCGCCTTGCTTTACCATCAGCAGCACCTAAGTAAGATGAAGTACGCCCCATGCAAGAAGGTGAACTCCAAAGTCTGCCCTCCAAAGGATCAAGCTCTATAAACTTCGCCCTACGGATGATGGAGAAGGTCATGAACTTGAAAAAGTCCGCCCAAGGTGATGGAAAGGGACTCCAAAGAAGTCCACCTTGTCAAAGTTGAAGGTGTTTGGGGGAACCAAAAGTCCGCCCTCCTAAGATCATAACCAACTCAAAGTCTGCCTTGCAATGAAAGGAAAGTGGCCAAAGTCCACCATGTGGGAGAGATGAAAAGTCCGCCCAAAAGGATGAGTGAAGATGCCTAACTTCACAAAGTCTGCCCTAGAATTGGAGCACAAGTCATCCAAAGTCCGCCCAAGGAGAGGTGTAAGTGGTGCCTAAGACTCAAAGTCTGCCCACGCAAGTGTTATGAACTCCAAAAAGTTTGCCCTAAGGTAGGAAGCAAGTGAAAAGTGCATGAGTTAGAAAAAGTCCGCCTAAGGAGATGGTGAATGGTAAGTGGTCATGAGAAATTCCATCCTCCCACTTGAGAAGAGAACTATTCAAAGTCTGCCCTCAAGGTGCACAAGCCATTCAAAGTCCACCATGAATGGAGAGCTAAAGTGTGAAGAAGTGAGAAAGTCCGCCCTTAGGTGAGACAAGGTGCAAATGCAATGGTGCAAGAAGTTAAGAAAGTCCGTCTTAAGGAAGGAGGCCAAGTGCATGGTATATACTAAAGGAATCACCCCCTCCAAAGTTTGCCTTCCTACTTGGAGAGATGACCCCTCCAAAGTTCGCCCTACTCTTGATTTAGAGCAATGATCAAAAAGTCTGCCCTCCAAAGTTCGCCTTGAAGTTGAGTGCATGAAGTCCACCCTAAGAAGAAGTTTTTAAGGTGCACAATGATTAAAAAGTCCGCCCTTGGAGAGTATGTTGGTACATGCAATTAACAAAGTCTACCTTAAGACATAAGGAATGGTTCCTAAGTTTGTCCAAGTCTGCCATAACAAGGAGAATCAAAACAATAAACTCTACCTCATGAGAAAACATGTTAAGTTTGAAAGCAAAGGAATAATCCAAGGTGAGGTCAGCAAGATTTCAAGATAGGATTCGAACTAGGAATCAAATTAGAAAGTTTTGAAAAGAGATATTTGCATATCAAGTTCGAATATGAACTGGAAACTGAATTAGATACTTGCATTTGTGAAGTGAGACGAAAGGTTCGAACTAGATAATGATGACTATGCAACTTGAAGCTGATTTAGAAACTTTCTTCATGAACATTTAAGACTGAAATCAAAATGGAAACAGATTTTTAGAGAGGATCTGCATATTTCTAATTATAAAATCCGACTTCAATACAAATAAGACATTCTTTCCTTCATTCTTTTTCACACGAGTTTGAACTTTCAAGTGTTGAGAGAAAAGTTAAGAGATGTTCTTGCAGGTTGAAGGTATTTGAAGAATATTTTTGCAGATTGAATGTATTTTGGAGAAGTTAAGAGCATTAAGTATCATTTCCAACCTTATTCTCCCACAACATACACAGATTTTGGAGATAAACCACTTGATAGGAGGCTAATCTATCGAAGTTTCCGAGTTTTTTTAAAAGTTCCTTCTATCTTCTTGTCTCTTTCTTCTCATTCCATTGGAGGTGAAGTAGGCTTTGTTGGCAGATTCTGAAGGTTTTATCCAAATTTTCAAATAAGAAAGATCATGCTAGATAGACTATTCCTTTCTTCTTTCTTATTTTTTTGCCTATCTAAGCAAGGTTGAATGAGATTTTTCTAAGTTATAATCTGAGTTCAAGTTTAAAATCAGAATTTGATATTCTTTAGGTTTTCATATATTCTTCAGAATTCTTAGAATACCTACATGTGAAAACTTCATTTTTAAGACTAAGTGTTGAGAACAAAGTGAAAATACCAACCACTTAGCCACCAAACTCGCAAATTACGCTTTAAAGTATAGATTTTAACTTAAGTTGGTTTGATTGTTTTACATAACTCACAACCAGGATGAAGTTTTTGGTGGATAAGGATTCCCCTCCGGAATCTAAGATGAGGTCGAAGTGGAAGTTGGTCGGAGACACGAACCTGGGACATATCAACTTGAGGGAGTTCAAGAAGCGAATGTATGGCCTTGACAACTTGATGCCCATTGCCTACAACAACTGCCATAAAGATGATGAGAAATGGAATTGTACATGTTGTTGGTTTCCTTCCAGTGATGCACTCTGTTGAGTTAGTAGTAGAGTGCTCTAAACACTATAATTCTATAAGCTGAGAGATCATAGCACCTGTCGGGAAAGTCTTGGCAAATGTCAGTGATGTTGCTATCAGGGAAGCTTTTCGCATCCTTGAATATCATAACCCTGTTTACATGACCAAGGAAGAAGCAACACGGTTGTACCGAGATAACATTGAAGAATATGAGGCCAACATCAACCATCAATGGTTGGAAAAGCCAAGGAAAGGTGCTTCCAAGTTACCTAAGGATCTTATAAGAGCATATTTCAAGGAAGATATTGGAGATTTGATAGTTCTACTAAACAGGGTCATGGGTAGTCCATATGGCACGCCATTTGAGTCTTGAATGTACTACTTCATCAATGAGATAAATGTCGGAGTGAAGATGACTGATTGGGCAAAGATTATAAGTGATAATCTTGATGACCAACTGAAGAATTTAGGAAAAAAACATGACATTCTATATGAGTTCCTATCTGGTGTACTCTCTTGCTCAAACCTACAGATGCAAAGGACTCACCTGTAGAGGGGAAGTGGGAAATAAAGAAAATCAATTTGTTGTTTACGATTGCTACTCATTGTTGCACTTAGAGGAAAACTTTCACTTCAAAAGAGTCAATGATTCATTCTTAATGCACATTATGAGGACACTCCAAGGTGGTCTGCATCAGAGGCTCTCTCGGGAATCTAAAGATTTTATCAACAGATTCGGGCATTGGTACATCCAATATCCTAAGTTTACTTGAAGTTGCTTGAAGTTGTCAGACAATTGGAAAATTATATGATTATTCAGAGAGAGAAGCAAAAGAAGGCAGAGACATCTTCTCTCACTATTGGAAATGGATTGGAAACATGTCCATCGTCACAGGCTGTTGCTAGTGTTGAAAAAGAGTTTGCTTGGTACCCATTCTTCCAGTATAAGGCTAGAGCACATTTTGACCCTTTTCACCAGATAAAAAGGGTTGATGGTGAAATATTCAAGCATAGACCGGATCTCGAAGACTATTGGGTTGATGCAGCTAACAATTTTGAAGTCAGAAAGAGATTATGGTCCAGACTTTCCCTGAATTTGATTAGAGCAACAAAAGTATTTAGAGTAGCAGATCAACTTGAAGATGATCCCGAGTTTGAGCAGCCTCACTTTGACAAACTAAGAAATGAGTCCCTTGCCTTGGTTAATTGGTCAGATTCTGAAAGGTCGGACTTGAGTGACCTTATGAGACCAATAATTGAATATTCAAAATGGTGGGCAAGTGAGAAGGCAAAGGATCTTAAATCCAAAGGTACCAATCTCACATATGATCTCATGGGGACCAATGAATCAATGTCTCCAAACCATGGTGTTTCGTAAAGTGTTGGGTCTAGAAAAATGAAAGAACCCACTGAAAATTCTCTAAGGGGTAAAGGAAAGAAAGTAGTCGGAGATGCAAGCAGAAAATATAAATCTAATGAGGGTCATTCGACCTTAAGTGTTGCATCCACTGCTCCAGTCAAGGCTACAACTGATGAACAAAGGATGAATATTGATATAGGAGTAAGAGCTTCTTCCCCTTCAGTGGAAGAGCTAATGGAAGAACCAGCCCAAGAGTCGAATTCTGCTAAGAAGGTAGAGATTAAAGAACCTGAGTTTCCAAGGGAGTTCCTAGATGGTATAGTTACAGGACCAAAGGAAACAGAGAATAAGTTTGATGAAAGTGGCATGGAGCAGTCAACCATTCTGGATAGGCTAAAGGAAAGAATAAAGGCTTAGGCTCCTAAAGAGGATCATTCAGAGGAGAACACATCAGGATTCTTGGCTATGGTGAGTAAACCGATTGAGATAAGACCGCCCAAACCAACCAAGAGATTCTCTTTAATTTAAAGAGATAGTGTAGGATTCATAACAATGCAAGTAGTTGTACCTAAAGAAGGGAAAACTTGGGACAATGTTGCTCCAAAAGATTATAAGATCACTATAGTAGAGTTGGGTAAGCCTACTCAGGCTCAAGAGATCTATTATTTTGATGATTCTTGCAATGCCCTCAAGGCAAGACTATCCAAGGAGAAGGAAAAAAGAATGAAGGTTGAGGAAGAGAATCAGCAATGGAAGAAATATGTTCAACATTTGACGAAACCTCTAGATCGGGAGGAGGTACATGTTACTCCTCCCATGCCTCTTCTGCAAGAGTCATTAAAGGATTATGAAGACATGAAGGCAACCTTCAAAGAAGTGAAGGAATGGACTGTGAATGCCTCATAACGTCTTGACATACTCATTGAGAACCTGATAGCAGCAAATGAGTCCACATCTTCCTTATTGAGTATAATTTGAGACATGGTTGAAGCTTGGGAAGATAGTGCAGATATTCAAAAGATGATTATTCCATATTTAAAGGAAATCAGAGGACTTTCTTGGCAGGATCTTGTAAACAGAAAAGTCATCTAGCCTAGTGACCTGTATGATTTCAGCTCTTGGTACTTTGCCTTGGTTACAATGGTTGAATCTCTGAGAAAATCCGAGGCTAAGTGTGTAGAAATTAAAAAAACCGTCAGAGATATTCAAGACAAGGTTTTCCTTGTGGCAGTCGAGATATTGCAACAAGATGAGGTGTGAGAGAAGCATCTACGTGTGGAGAATTTGAGGGCCAAAGTTCAAAGAAATTTCTTCAAAGTTACAAGGCCAGTTCTCAAGGAAAATATCTCCAAAGTCTCAAGCTTCATGTGCATAGACGAAGATTTCCTGACACAAACACTCAGCTAGGAAGATACTCTCGCCACCTGTTCTGATGATGTGATATGGTTGATTTCCAAATCAGTAATTTGCCAAGTGTGACCATAGAGGAGGTGTGTCTTATTGTGTCCAGACACATTGAATCTACAAAAGGGAAACTAGACACTCACCTCAGTAATAATAGAAGTTGCGCCACTTGTCTTCTTCTTTTTCATTCTAACTGATAGAGTTTTGGGAAAACCCTAATTAGGGTTTATAACTTTCAATCTGGGCCCTTCATCATTGTTTGATCTCAGTCATTCATTATTTTCTGAAAACTATATAAGGCTACCTCCTCTCATTTGGAGAGTGTGAGGTTTTAGATATATTGTTGTGTGAAGGTCATTTTTCAAATAATACATTGCATGTGCGCATTCTCTTAAGGCTTTGTAATATTTGTTAATTGAGTGATTGGCATGGTTTCAATTTCCTCAACACATTAATTAAAAGTTAATTTAGATTTGCTTTCAAAGTTGTTAGAATTGAATGAAGGATTTGATAAGTATTAACTAACGGTGTATCTCTGCTCATACTTTTGGTGAATGGATGATTTCCATTTTGATGTGCAAAGTTAGTCTGAGCCTATCCGTTGTGTATGCCAAAACTTCGCTCATAAACACAACCCATTGAAGATTGCACCTGCTTTGTGCAATTGTCCTTAGTGTGGCGAAGCAAAGTGTCATTTCCCGAGAACACCCAGTTAATATTGTGTGCGGGAAAAGTGATGCAAAGAAATGAAAAAATTGATTTCAAAACTATTCCACACACCAACGGGACTCTTGGTGCAAGTTATGGAGCTATGTTGAATAGCTCAACTCCCCAAGGGACATTCCATTGTTCTCTATCTCACAGGATCCCTCAAGCCAATGCCTTTTCTCTTAGAACATTGAGCAAAGCGACTTAGGAATGACAACTATGAGAATGAGGGATATTGATAAACTTAATATGAATGCATTCCTAGTTATGCATGACGTTAAATCCAATATGAATTAAACTAGCATGGATATGATGATAAGATAAAAGATTAGTAAAATCTATCCTAACATGATATACTAGTCTAATATGAGTATGCTATGATAATAGAAATGCTTTTAAAAATGCTTATTAAGATGTTTTCTATTCAAAGAGAGGCTAAATGTTTGATTTAAAATGATTATATTAGATGCTTAGTAAAATGTCTCTAAGTTGGATACTAAAGAATTGGATCCCAAAATGATAGAAGGACGACTCTATTTATAGGAAAAATAGGGCAATGGAGGGTCAAGATTAGACAATCTTATCAAGGGCCAGGATTGAAAGTTATCAATCCATGTTTGCAATTATCACCAATGAAATGGTGACAATTGTCAACAAGAGACTGCTTGAGAGGATATTTAAGAAGCATTAAATGCTTGAGAAGACATGATGGTTACCCTAGGAGGTAAGGGTTAAGGTTGGGCTAGGGTTATCCATTGGATAAAGATTTTACCCAAGGGGTAAACTCTTGTGCAAGGGTTAAAGGGATAACCATGGTCAAAGAAAGCAATGCTTGATGAGACCCTTGGGTTAGATGAGGGTTGAGTTAGAGAGAAAGTCTCTAATCATGCACGAAGGTTGAGTTAACCATCAATGATTTGGAAGACTTTAAAGGTTAACTTGTTGAAGACATAAAGCCTTTAATGGTTTTCAAAGACTTTGAAGGTTTGAGAAGTGACTTCCCTTTTCTTAGGGATGTGACAATATTTAGGAGATGGATTGGGCTAAATTAAAATTGATTAGAAGAATCTAGAAGGGGGTTTAGAGAGGCAAGTGGGAGATGTAGGAGAATGCAAGTGGATGGAGGGGAATTTTAATTAAAATGAATTACTTTATTTCAACTAAAATAGATGCAACTTGCATAAATACAAGTGGGGGATTTAAATAAATAAATTTGATTTATTTATTTGCAATGAACAATTTAATTAAATGTAAATTTAACTAAAAGGGGAGAAAGGAGAATTAATTAGATAAAGTGATTTATTTAATTAAAGGTTATGAAAGGCTTAGGTGAACTTAATTAAATAAATTAAGTAATTCATTTAATCAAATAGATGAATGTGAATAATTTAATTAAATAGAGGAAATAGGTTAAAATGAATATTAAATATTCACTTAGGAAAGTGGTCATTTTCATACGTCTACATTTTGCCCCTCTTTGAAGTAATGTGTGTGCACATGTTGATTCAAAGAAAATTTGTCGGATATATTGTCAAAATTTGATTGATATAATGTCGTGTGTCGAGATGCCGATATGATGCCCTAGATTTGATGAATGATATTGATGATGCCCCCTCGAGAGATGAATCAAGGATTTTTTGAAAAAAAATTGCTGATTTGATAAGTGTTTTGGAATTAATTGCATTTTGAAAGTTCGACTGTGTTGAATGCATATAGATTGATTCATCTCCCGATAATGATGTTGATAGAAATGATAAAGACTAATGTGGGTATAGTGCGTACATGTCCTACATGTCCACCTAGGTCGCATTGGTATGAATCCTGATTGTCGATATGGTTCAAGTGTTGATATGGGTCCTGATTCGATATGGGTCCTGATTTGATCCTTGCGATATGGATCTTGATCTTGCTTTATTTCTCAATATGGATCTTGATATTGCTTTCGATATGGGTCTTTGATTTAATTTCGATATGGATCTTTGATTTGATTGATTTCGATATGGGACTTTGATTGATTTCTCAATATGGGTCTAGATCGATTTTTCATATGATATCCAAGGACTTTGGACATTTTTTTGTTCTAATTGATGATTGATTCTAACTTGTATCATTGATTTCCTTTGGATCAACATGTGGTCACACATGTGCATGATGATATGCAGCGATTTTGATTTTGATGAGCTATATGATATGCTTTTAATCTATATGACTTTTGCAAATGATGATGTAGATGATGGTTGAATGTGATGAATGTAGATGTTTCTAGCATGTTGTCGATATGATATGCTCATGTATGGGGATAATGATATGATCGATCATATGGATTAGATTGATAAGATTGATTGGAATTGATAAGATTGAGATCAAGTCTGGGTTCAGGTATGACACCTCCTATATAAGACATGGATGATTGAGTGTCTGGTTTCAGGAATGATACCGCCTGTATAAGACAAAGATGATCAAAGCGTTTGGTTTCAGGAATGATATTGCCTATATAAGAAATGGATGATCGAGCATCTGGTTTCAGGAACAATATATCTTGTATAAGAGCTGATCGAAACATCTGGTTTCAGGAACAATATATCCTGTATAAGAGCTGATCAAAACATCTGGTTTTAGGAATGATATATCATGTATAAAAGTTGATCAAAACATATGGTTTCGGGAAAGATACATCCTGTATAAGACATGATAGAAGATAGTTTGGAAGAATGATGAAGATACGAAATTGAAGAAAGATTCCATGATGATACGATAGATATGCATGTGATGGATGTAATGGTGAATGATGAATGATATGAATTATGTTTCAATATGAGATTCTATGAGGATGATTTGATGCTTAGATAATAATGCTCTTCATTTCAATTATGATGTGAATGTATGATTCATGATTTTGATAAGCAAAATGTGATGATGCATTGCTTTGATTTATGAGATGTGAGATGTATCTTGAAAATGAGATGTATGATAATGATAATGGTGTGAGATGTTTCTTGAAAATGAGATGTATGATAATGATAATGATGTGAGGTGAAAATGTGATATGCAACTAAATATAAGATTTAAAATGATATGCAACTAAGTGCAAGATTTAAAATGATATGCAACTAAGTGATCACCCTCATTTTCTCGTTGTCATTCCTATGTAGTCACATATTTTTGCTTTGTTTTGGTTTGTCATCATTGAGCTTTTGCTATGTTGGAAGGTTATACAAGCATAATGGTATAATTGAACCATAATGACTTGAGTAAAACGTACATGGATTTTTGATATTACAAGACGACACAAGCGTCGAGGTATAATTAAACCAAGATGACCTGAGTGTTGCTTGCGTAAAACAGACAAGAGTAAACCATTTGTATGCACAAAGTGGAACAATGTCTTCAATGATATGTTTACAATCATCTCACAATACAATTGATCGCCTCACAGATAGAAACCAAAAAATATCAGAATCCCTGCCACTTTCTCTAGCTCGATGCATCGTTGAGAAATTCAAGAGATCCAATGATTCAAAATTTGAAGTGCAAAATAGTCAAAACTTCATGCTAGATGTAAACAAATTATAATTCAGAAAATCATCCATCGTGTGTTGAAGTTGTTATTAGGGTCAGTGTCTTGTTTTCTTGGCTGATGAGCTGTTGTGGACAAGGTTTCCTTGACGTGTTGTGATTCTTGTTTGCCTGTTGTTGGAATGCTTGAAGTCAGAGGAATGTTGCCCCTAGTTATAGATACCTATTGATGTGGATATTCATAGTGATTACCAAGCCATGGTGGGATATGATGAACTGATCTTTAGATAATCAAGGACAATGACTACGCTAAGTATGTTCGAGATAATGTTGCTTGAATAGTTTTGGGTGATGGCCATTAGCTTTGACTTTGGATGCAAAATATATGAGTAATGGTAGATAGAGGATTTGTTCCCTCACAAATAGCGCCTATTACTAGGTTTTCACCACTTGTTTTTATTGCACCTTTTTGTTGTTTTTCTGATTTTTTTATTTTTTTTTGTATTTTTCTGTGTTTGTTTAATTTTTTTTGTATTTTTCATTTTTTCCGTGCATTAGACTACTCAAGTATAAAATTTATTCAGATGAATGTTGTTAATTGGTTCGTCAATCACATCTCCTTCTGAAGTTGTTAGCTGATAGGTACCTAATCCATAGGTTGAGATGATGACATAGGGACCTAACTAGTTAGGTTCAAACTTCCCCTTCTTTTCTCGATCTTGTTGATTTCTGGGATTTTCTTTGAGTACAAGATCACCGACTTTAAAAATCCTAGGGATGACTTTGTGGTTGTAGCTTTTGCACATGTACTGCTGGTATGCTTTGAGATGATCATAGGCATGTTGTCGTTTTTCATCCAGAAGCTCTAGTTCTTGCAATCTGTTGACCTGATACTCCTCATCTAGTATGAGGTCGTTTAAAGATACTCTGAGTGATGGAGTTTCTACCTCAAGAGGTAAATCTACTTCTGATCCGTACACCAATGAATATGGCATAGCCGTTGTAGGTGTCCTGATGCTAGTTCTATATGCCCTGAGTGCCAGATTGAGTTGTACATGCCAATCCTTACCTGCATCATTTACTGTCTTCTTTAGGATTTTCAAGATTAATTTATTTGATGCCTCTTCTTGAGCATTCCCCTGTGGGTAGTAAGGTGTAGAGAAACGATGTTGGATTTTGAATTGCTCACATAGTTCCCGCACATCCTGATTTATGAAGGGACGCCCGTTGTCTGTGATGATGGAGCTTGGAATGTCATATCTACAAATTAGATAATTGAGAATAAATGAGGCAGTCTATTTTCCAGTTACTGTGGTCATTAGGACTGCTTCAATCCATTTTGTGAAATACTCTATTGCAGTGATAATGAACTTGTGTCCATTTGAAGAGGAAGGTTGGATTTTCCCTACTAAATCTAGTCCCCATTGACAAAAAGGCCAAGATGTTGTAAATGGTTGCAACTCCTATGCTGGTGCATGAATAAGATTGCCATGAATTTGGCATTTAGGACATTTCTTTGCAAAATGATAAGAGTCTTTTTCCATTGTCGGCCAGTAATATCCCGTTCTCAGAAGCTTTTTAGCGAGAGTAGGACCACTTGAATGCGTGTCATAGATACCCTCGTGAAGCTCGTGTAAAGAAGAGTCAAATTCATTACGATCAAGGCAACGAAGAAGAGTACCATCTAGACCTCGACGGTAAAGGGTATCAGCGGTTAAAGTATAACAGGCGGCTTGTCAGATAAAGTTACATTTTTTGTTATGAGATAGGTCGATGGGTAGGGTATTGGTTTTAATATATTCATAGATTGTCTCGTATAGAGGAGAGTCTGAACTGATTAAGGCATAGATGATGTGGGAAGCAAAATTGTCATAGGTTGGGGAAAACAATTGCTCTATCAGGAACTCATAACAACTTTGTTGCTCTGGAATTTGTAGCAGGGAAGAGATAGTGGTCATTGCATCGGCCACTCTATTGTCCAACCTTGGTATTTGCTCGAAGGTGATGTGTACAAAGTATTGTTTGAAGTCATCCACCATTATTTTGTATGGCAGTAGCTTGTCGTCTTTTGTCTGATATTCATTGTTGATCTAATTTATAACCAGTTGGGAATCTCCATAGACTTGTAATTCTATGATTCTCCATTCCATGACCATTTTGATTCCTTTGACTAGAGCTTCATACTCAACGATGTTATTGGTGCATGGAAACATGAGTCTATACGATCTTGGAATGGTGTGTCCTTCAGGGGTGACGAACAAGATGTCGGCACCTGAGCCATGTTGAGTGTAAGAACCGTGAAGTACAGGGTCTATTGTTTGAGTGTAACTAATATGCAATTACTTGTCCTTTGATAGCCCGATACTCTGTGTATTGGATATCAAATTCACTGAGAATCATGACCCATTTACCTAGTCTGCCTGTAAGAGCTGCTTTGTTGAGTAAATACTTGAGAGGATCATTTTTTGCTACTAGCTTGATTGTATGAGCTAGCATGTAATGTCAGAACTTTTGAGAGGCAAATACCACAACTAAACAAGCCTTCTCAATGAATGTATAATTTAGCTCAATATCCATTTAATGTTTTGTTGATGTAATATATAGCTCATTCCTTGCCTTCTTGATCTTCTTGCGCTAACAGTGCCCCCAATGATACTTCGGTTGTTGATATATAGAGAATGAGCAGCTTTCCTGCTATTGGCGGTACCAGAAATGGTGGATTCATTAGATATTGCTTGTTTTGATAGAATGATTCCACACACTTGGCTTCCCATTGGAATGGGATATTCTTATCTAGCAGATGATTGAATGGTAGACTTTTATCTGCTAATTGGGCTATGAATCTCCTAATTTACTATAGTCATCCTTGTAGAGATCTGAGTTGACTAATGTTCCTGGGAGATGGCATCTCCATGATGGCCTATACCTTTGTCGGATCTACCTCAATGCCCTTTGCTGACATAATTTAGCCTAACAATTTACCTGATGTCACCCTTCTTAGGGTTCAGCCTGACTTGGAATTGTTCCAATCTTTGAAATATTTGCTCTAATATGCCCAGATGTTTTGCTCGGGTGAATGATTTAGCCAGTAAATCATCCACATAGTCCTCCATGAAAGTATATATCATATCATGAAAGATTGTCGTTATTTTTCTTTGGTAGGTTGCCCCAGCATTTTTCAAGCCAAAAACCATGACGTTCCAACAATACGTTCCCCAAGGACAGGTGAACGTAGTTTTGTCTTGATCCTCTGGAGCTATCTTGATTTGATTGAAACTCGAGAAACTGTCCATTAATGATAGCATTGCATGGCCCGTTGTGAGGTCTACAATTATGTCAATGCTGGGCAAAGGAAAGTCGTCCTTTGGATAGGCTTTGTTGACATCTCTAAAATCTGTGCATATTTTGATGCTTTTGTCTGGTTTTAAAATTGGTACAATGTTTGAAATCCATTTAGCATAGTCTATAGGTCGAATAAATTCAAAGTCTAACAGTTTCTTTAATTCAGCTTTGACCATTAATGCTACATGTGGATTCATCTTTCTTAACTTTCGTTTGACTGGCTTAGCTCCTAGAGCAATAGATAAATGATGTATGATTAAGTTTGGATCTATTCTAGGCATATCAGCATAGGACCAAGCAAAATTGATTTGCTTTTCTGTGAAGAATCTGATCAACTCTAGTTTTTCCTCTTGTGTCAGTGATTCTGTTAGGTGTATGTTTTTAGCTATTGCTTCTGTACCAATGTTGATTGATTGAGTGGTTTCAATCAATATAGGTGATCACTCCTGATAGTGTTCGAGAAGAGTGTCAACTCTCCCATCCTTAGGCACCTTAAAAAGGTTTTCACCCTCACATGTGTCCTTTATTTTGACTTTTTTGTGATCTAGTGCTGCCATTAACTGGTTTTCAGCATTAGATCCTTTGTTTCTTTCATTTTTGCGACTGAGAGACTTGGCACCCTCCCGATTGCAAATATCGTTATTTTGTTTGCTGGTAGAGTCTGTTTCTGGGTTGACTGTACATAGGTAATGGACAATGGATTCAACATCTGGGAAAATAGATATGGCATGGTGTTCAGGTTCATCCCAGTCTATTAAATTAGGAAATACAAGCGGTAGAGAGTCATTTGGTGGGTCGAGGTCAACTTCGGTAAGTGTCATGATAGAAGTATCGTTAAGATTGTCTGGGATGTTGGTTATTTTAATGATATTGTCAAGGTCTTCGATGATATTATCTTCTATGTAGACTTGTTCATAGTGTTGCTACTCATTTTCCTTAGCTTCGTAGATATGTCGTGGACCGAATTCAAGTAATCGAGACCCTGCACCTTGTCCTTCCTGAGAAAGGGGTGTATGTATATTACCTTCTTCAACATCCTCAGTAACATTTGAATAACTACCCCATTCATAGTCATTAGAATCAGTTTTAGAAGTATTATCCCATAATCTTTCAATGTTGTGCATAGGTATGTTGTAGGGTGAGGAGAGATCGCTAATAATTGATACTATTTTTGTAGTTTTTTCTGATTTCGAATCACAGCTTGCTTGTACCCTTTGCATTTGTTTATACATTGTTTCTCCTTGGGGAGTAGTGATTTCTTTAGGTGGTAATTTTTCCTTGTTTTGAATAGGTTCTTGTACATGATGCACTTTTTTATAAGATGTGTCTTCCCTTTGAATGGCCAGTTCTTCTTGTCATTTTTCTTTTTCCTAGTGTTCTCGCTATTTCTTTATTGTTTTTGCTGCTTGGTGTAGTGCCTCTTGCCATGAGTCCTCGTTGTATTTCTTCTTTGCTTTCCACTAAGGTTTTTGATACTTGTTTTGTTTTTGCCTTGGTGGTATGTCGTGGCCATATCCCAGTCCTGTTTTGTCTCGAGAAAATTGTGGAGGGTCTAGTGGTTCTGTAATGCCTTCTTTACGCTTGCCTATAGGTCCTTTGTAGTTGTATCCCATCTATTGCATGATTAGGAATCCTTTTCCATATTGTTGTGTTGGTATGGCTACCTCCAGAGTAGCAGCTTTGACCTCTTCCTCATCCTTATATAGCCAACTAAGGATGTCTTTCTCCTTTGATTCATTTGCTAGTGTGCCTAACTGTATAAATTTGTCGTCAAACTTGGTGATGGGTTGTGTTTCTTGATGTGTCGATGCAGAAATGTTGTCCATGAGATCTGGGTGATGTTGTAATTTGGATAGACACATGGGTTCGAAAGATTATTCTCCCATGCCTTGCTCTTTGATTTTCATCTTTTGTTTGAAGTCCATGGATAAAGATTTGAGTTATTCTTGATGATGATCTAATGCTGAGGAAGCTGGAGCTTACTTGTTGTGTGGAACTAGGATGTTTTGAGCTGCCCCCATAGCGTTGCAATGTTGAAAAGGATTATTATCGGCAGATATGGAAATCTCATGTCCATTATATGGGAATTTGACACACTAATGGTATGTTGAAGGTACTGCTTGCATTTCATGTATCCAAGGACGACCCAATAGAATATTGTATGTTAAGTCAATGTCTAAGACTTGGCACATAGTCTCCCTTTGTATCGGTCCTACCTAAATAGGTAATATCATTGTTCCCTTGGATGACCTTTCTTCATCATCATAGGCCTTGATGGTGATTTTTTTGTGTGGATCAATAAACTGTTCAGAGAAGCCTAATGCACAGATAAGTTTTAAAGTACAGATATTGAGACCAACTCCTCCATCTATTAAGACTCTTCTAACTCAATGTTTGTAGACTAATACTTCAATATGAAGGGGAGTGTTATGTGGATGACTCAAAGAGATATTATTGTGTTCGGAAAAGGTAAGATTATGAGGCCCTGTCATATGAGCAACCATGGCTTGAAATTTATCAATATCAAGATCTTGAGGTACATTTGTTTCAACAGTTTGAGTAACTCAAGTATGGATATCTGAGCTGGAGTTCTTCACAGTTGATTAACCAAATCATATTGAGTCTTGGGGATAGTGGTTGATGTTGATGTATGCCCTTTCAAGACATATTTTTGAGCTCTGGTTGTCACGTTGATTGATGTATGGTCTTGTTTGGCCTTGATCTTTATAATATTTATTTGGTTAGCATATGTTGATATGTGATTAATGGTATTGTTGTACAAATGATTTATGTGAGCTCCTCGTGTATCGTTTGATGATGAGCCTCCTTTCTTGTTGTAATTTGGAAGAGGATTTTTAAAGGCATCATGGTCACCATTTGTTTTGAGACCATCAACTGTTAAATCACCTCTATCGATCATATCTTGAACAATATTCTTAAGCCTCATGCAGTCATTTGTGTGATGTCCTTTGTTGCGATGAAACTCACAGAAACGTGAGTCATTCCACCAAGGTGGCTTGATCTAGGGTTCAAAGTTGTTTATGGCTGACAATGTGATAATCTTGTTTGTCAGGAGTTTGTGAAATATTGATTCTAAGGATTATCCCGACGATGTGTAGATGCGTCTATTTGGGAAAGTGTTAGTGTTACCTCTTTGATTTGTATTATTCCCTCGATTAGCATTGTTGCTCTGGTTATTGTTGCCTAGGGTATTGTTGGTGTTTGAAATTGAAGGTCCCTAGTTGGTATTTTGTGGATAAGTGTTAATGCCTTGGTTAACACTTTTTTTATTCTTGTTCGATTGTGGATTACCTGATAATGCTAATACCGGTTGTTTGGACTTTATATCATTAGCATCAGTTCCTCCCTTGTTAACAACATTTTTGTTTCGATTCAAAATATGGATTTGTCTAAAGAGTTGTTGTTTTGGTTGTTAAAGTGAGTGTTAGAGGAATTTGTTCCTTCCTTAAAGAACTTCAATGTTCCTTTCTTGATGCAGGCTTCCTCTACTTGGATTCCATTTTCGATCAACTTGGAAAAAGAGGGTATGCACTAGAGTTTGAGTTGATAACTCATCTCACTATTTAGATTGTCAATGAAGATCTCCATCTTCTCCTCTTTAGGCACATCTCGAGGATACCTTGAAACCATATGTCTCCAATGTTGAAGGAACACCATGAATGTTTCATTTTTTTTGTTTGGTGTTACACACATCCAACATGGTGATCGCGTGTTGAATATTATAGGAGTATTGTGTGATAAATTTGTTTACCAACTCATCAAAGGATCTGATGGGAGGTGTAACAGATAGCCACTCCATTGTTTTCCCTCCCAAACTTCGTGGGAATAATCTAATCAAGTAAGTGTCATCGTGAGAAAACTCTAGACTTATGGTACAAAATTATTGAACATGATCGCGAGGATCGCTTTTACCATCATATTTGTCATATTTTGGTAATATCTGAATTTGGGGGAAAAGATATCATGTTTAGTCTTCTATCAAAGGGGTAAGGACAAATTTTGTCTAAGGAGTATCGCACTGTGGTCCCCTATTGCATGTCCTGCATTTGCCTTTGCAGCCTTTGAACTTGTTGTGTTAGGGCGACCATGGGTGCATTTGTATGACGAGGGAAAGCTTCTTCCCTTTCATTATCCCTAGTTCAGGCATGGTTGTGTTCAGCTATGTTATGTTGTTCAGGGTCCTGTGTTTCTTCTTCTCTTTGTTGTTCTTCATAGGCGTAATTTCAAGTCCTTGTCCTAAAAGTTGGTTCATCTACATTCCTTACATTTTCAGTATTGAAATCTTTAGGAAGTCTAACTCCTCTACTATTTAGCATGAGCATATATTTTTCCTTGTCAGCTTCAATAAGTCTTTCCATGAGCCTTTGGAATAAGGGGTTTTATTTACATATCTCCTAGATTAGTATAATCGAAAAGGTTTGATAATCTACAACCCATGCTTGACTCTAGTTGTGGTTCGTTTTGCTTGTTTCATTGAGAGCAAGTGACAACGAGCATCTAGTAGAAACTCTCTGTGACAAAGGGGATAAAATCTTCTTCTTCTCTCTCTGCGGTTGGTGGTTCAGGTTGAGCTTCGTTATAAATTAATTCTTCCTCCCTGATTTAGGTGTTGACTAAATGTTGTTTTTTGGCAAAAAGCTCTACTTCTCAATGGTTCTCTATCAAACTTGTTTGATTTGCCTTGAAGATACAATTGCATGTGATGCAAGAATATGCGATGCAATTGAAAAAGTTGGCGATTGATATAGAGAAACTTATTCCATTTGGCGAGTTTTTTAGAACTAGGTTGTCTTTTCTTCAACTTAGATTTGTGATGAAGACTTATTCTTCTCAAAATATGAGGAGTGGTCATACACGAATGATCAATTGTTTCCTTTGATGTTTGGATTCACTTCATTTGAAAAATTCAAGCTTACTTTATCAAGTAGAGGTTTAGATTCGCCCCCACGACAAAGTGTGTCAAATGATATGGATAAGAGTCTTCCAATATGAAAACTCGATTTGACAACTTAAGGTTTAAACTTGGTATGTTGTTTGTTTGATAGAATTCATTTAGATGTCGGACCTTTCAATCAATGTGATGATACTACCTGCTTTTGATTGGATAAAGTTTTACCACGAGCTAGTTTTAGATTTGACAATTTTTCTCTAAGGATGCTTGCTTGATTTGGAATTGATTTTTTTGATGTTTAGACTTGAATTCTAAAAACTGAGTTTGATATAAGACTTGAAAGGGTACTCAAAAAGTTTGATGAAATTTTCACAGAAAGTCTAATTTGCTCTCTGGTTTTCTAATTTTTAACCATCCGCTAAGGTGCCTATGTTACGCGCTAACTCATAGTTTTTAAAAATTGTTTTGACTGGGAAGATTATGCGCTATTATGTCCTAAATACGCGCTATAGTTTAGACTAAACGCGCTAAGTTTTGCCCCCGATGCACTAGGCTGATGCTTTAAAGCGCTAATATGGTATCCAAAAGTGCTAGTGAAGTTTTTACCATTTTGAGAACTGTTGTGCACTATTTTGATTGATGAAAGCGCTAATATTTGGCTAGTATGCGCTAGAGAATGTTCCAGATGCGTTAGGAATTTGCTCCTATGTGCTAAACTATCTTGATTGCTTTGTTTTGGGCTTTTGGAATTTTTCAACACTGGTTTGTTTTTTATGGATGATTTTTTGAAAACATAACTTGAAAACGCAGCATGAAAGAGATAACCAATTCTGCCTATGCTAAACAAATAGTGTGTTTTCTACGAGGATGTGTTCAAATCCCCAATGTTTTCACAGGTTTGAATACAAAGCAAACAAATCAGATAGACTCTTTATTCAAGGGTCATCAACAATACCACAGCCCACTAGTCTCGATACTCTGTCAACTCAAACAACCACGTCACCCCCTAGGGGCTGCCCCTTTTTTTGTCTTTTGCCAGAATTTAACTCAAAGTGAATTGCTTCATAATTGAGTAATTATCTTGGGAGATATATGGTGAGTAATCTTGGGGGTGGATTCTTCCCCACCCTTGCACTATGATATTGAAGATGTCTAGATACTGACTCAGCTCAAGATTTCTATTGTTAAAGTTCGTAATCAAACTTCTTATTCGGTCTTCAGTGATAAACTCCCTCAAGAGGCTTCCCAACCTTTACAAAAAAGGCTTTACGTATCGTAAAGATATTGGGGGAAGGCTAATCACTGAGTAAAACCGTTGAAGGGACTTTCGTCAACCTCCACTTTTGATTATAGTGGGTTGGAACTCTTGGCGATAAATTTGCTTCCCACTTAGGTCGTTCCCCTCTCACCGACCATTTAAATGGTAATCTAAGAGCAACTTGGAAGGGCAGTCCTGCTAAAGGTTTTAAATGCTTGAAAAACATAGAGCATAAGAATGGTTTGGCTTTTTGATCACCCAACTAAGGGGAGAGCTATACCTTCCACTTTTGAGACAAAGCAAACAGTGGTTCTTTTTATCTTTTCAAAGCAATGATTTGCTAAAGTCTATTTGGAGATGTTGCTCCAAAAAGCATGGTGTCCTTTTTAACCTTCAAATCAGTGATTTTCTATCTAAGTAAAAGAAATCCTGGTCAACAAATGAAATTTCGATATTGATCAACAAAATTCAAAGTCGAATAGGGGAAGAGTTTCCCTCTTTGCTTTGTCTAAACTTGAATATGAAGTTCTTTTACCTTTACAAAATAAAATGGATCCTTTTAGACACCAAAGGATGGTGAGGTTCATTTTAAGCTTTGCAGAAAGTAAATTTTGTCTTGTTCTTTTTAGAGCTTCCAAAATGAAGTGTTTTTCCTTTTCTAACTTGCAAGAAAGCAAAAGTAAATTTTGTTGTTCTTTTTACCTTGTAAATAAAGAAATTTGAATCTTCTTTAAAGTACCAAAAGGAAGTTTGATGTTCATTTTAAGTTTTCCAAAATGAAAATGTGAGGTTTATTTTAACTTTGCACAAAACAGGGAGAGTGAATTCTTTTTAACCAACTTCCTTTTGAAAGAAAGTAAATTAAAAGAAATTAAAAATTTCTAAACTAAATCCTTCCCTTTCATAAAAGATTAAACCTGCACACAGTCAACGATCAAAAGCTAGTGTGGGCTTACACAAGCCTAAAATGATTTTTCCCGGTTACAAACTTTTTCTTTTGCTCTGCTAACCGTATGCACTAAATTGTTGCACCAATGCCCTATAGAAGGCACAAATGTGGTATAGTAAAGACCTTATGCGCTAATATGTTGCTGGGATGCGCTAGCCTAATTTCCTAGTGCGTTGTGATCTTACAATGGTTGGTAGAAACATTATGCGCTAACGATAGGGTCTGATGCGCTAAACAATAGGCAAGATGCACCAACAAATAACCCTTATGTGCTAAAAGAAGGCACCCACATGCTAACTCATCTTTTTCCACGTACCTGCAATATCAGTCCTGCATTAAAAATAATGTTATTTATGGGGTTATGCCCCACGGTGGGTGCCAAAATGTGTGCGGGAAAAGTGGTGCAAAAAAACGGAAAAAATTGATTTCAAAACTAGTCCACACACTAATGGGACTCTTGGTGCAAGTTATGGAGCTATGTTGAATAGCTCAACTCCCCAAGGAACGTTCCATTGTTCTCTATCTCACAGGATCCCTCAAGCCAATGCCTTTGCTCTCAAATCACTGAGCAAAGTGACTTAGGAATGACAACCATGAGAACGAGGGATATTGATCAACTTAATATGAATGCATTCCTAGTTATGCATGATGCTAAATATAATATGAATTAAACTAGCATGGATATGACGATAAGATAAAATATTAGTAAAATCTATCCTAACATGATATACTAGTCTAATATGAGTATGCTATGATAATAGAAATGCTTCTAAAAATGCTTATTAAGATTATTTTTATTCAAAGAGAGGCTAAATGCTTGATTTAAAATGATTATATTAGATGCTTAGTAAAATTTCTATAAGTTGGATACTAAAGATTTGGATCCCAAAATGATAGAAGGAGGGCTCTATTTATAGGAAAAACAGGGCAATGGAGGGTCAAGATTAGACAACCTTATCAAGGGCCGGGATTGAAAGTTATCAATCCATGTTTACAATTCTCACCAATGAAATGGTGACAATTGTCAACAAGAGAATGCTTGAGAGGAGATGTAAGAAGCATTAAATGCTTGAGAAGACATGATGGTTACCCTAGGAGGTAAGGGTTACGGTTAGGTTAGGGTTATCCATTGGGTAAAGATTTTACCCAAGGGGTAAACTCTTGTGCGAGGGTTAAAGGGATAACCATGGTCAAAGCAATGAATGCTTGATGAAACCCTTAGGTTAGATGAAGGTTGAGTTAGAGAGAAAGTCTCTAATCATGCAAGAAGGTTAAGTTAACCATTAATGGTTTGGAAGACTTTAAAGGTTAACTTGTTGAAGACATAAAGCCTTTAATGGTTTTCAAAGACTTTGAGGGTTTGAGAAGTGACTTCCCTTTTCTTAGGGATGTGACAATATTTAGGAGATGGATTAGGCTAAATTAGAATTGATTAGAAGAATCTAGAAGGGGGTTTAGAGAGGCAAGTGGGAGATGTAGGAGAATGCAAGTGGATGGAGGGGAATTTTAATTAAAATAAATTATTTTATTTCAACTAAAATAGATGCAACTTGCATAAATACAAGTGGGGGATTTAAATAAATAAATTAGATTTATTTATTTGCAATGAACAATTTAATTAAATGTAAATTTAATTAAAAGGGGAGAAAGGAGAATTAATTAAATAAAGTGATTTATTTAATTAAAGGTTATGAAAGGCTTAGGTGAACTTAATTAAATAAATTAAGTAATTCATTTAATCAAATAGATGAATGTGAATAATTTAATTAAATAAGTTTTTGATTAAATAGAAGAATGAGGTTAAAATGAATATTAAATATTCACTTAGGAAAGTGGTCATTTTTATACGTCTACAAATATTGTCTCCAAAATTCGAAGGTTTAGATCAGCTTTCTTAACCCTATCCCCTTTTCCCCTTTTTCAAAGACTAAATCCCGAAAAATCCAAAAAAAAAAGAGAAAGAGCCTAACATTGATAAATCCATCTAAGTCTAGAAGCTTGAAAGACATTCATAAACGTAAGTCCCCCTTGAAAATTTCAGCATACACTACCCAAGTAGCTATCCCACTAAAGTCACTTGTTCGCACATATAGACCTTGGAATCGCCATATGATAAGCGGTGATTTTTCAGGAGAGGATAGAATACCTCTGGGTATCTTATTCTAATGTTCGGTAAATGATAAAACCTACACAAACACTTCCCTTGTTGCACCTTCCCTTTCCACGAATGATAAGATTCCATCCCATAATTTCTATGTACCTAGCTATAGGGTGTCCTACTCAATTGGGCATTGGCATACAAAATAAAGTACTCATCAAGTGTGGTTGCGTCATTTGGGAACTATAAATCAACTGTGAAAATGTATAATTTTTAAGTATCGTGGATGCCATTAATATGGGAATAGTTTGAAAAGTTATTATAGAAAAGAGAAATAGTTAATGAATCAAAAATCAGTGACACATTGGAATGTGTCCCTAACCAACAACCCCACTACCATCCCCTGTCCTCTAGGAAAATTAATGAATATCCCCCCTTTTCACATAAATTAAAGTCAACTTTTTCAAAAGAAAAAAGTGTTTGGGAGGCTCAGAAGTCCTCCCATGCCCCTTATAAAACATTAAACAAAGCCTAAATGTAACCCAATCATCCATTCACATTAACACTCACATTTACAGTATTGCCACAATCATTTTTTCACTTGCAGCTTTGAACTTTTAGAGGAAGGAAGAGGAGAGAGTATGCATAGTTTATAACTAGTCATCCTTGAATGAAGAAGGCATCCACGTGGGAGAGAATCCCTAATTTGAAATTTGAAATTTCCGCCACCCTCCCTCCCTCACCCCCATGTAGGTATTAAATTTGAGTGGTTGTGCTTGGTAGTGGGGTCGTGTAAGATGTTAATCTTAGTAAATGTGTGATGGGTTTGCAAGTAACGTATGGGGTTAATTGTTTTGGCTTTTATTGGGAGTTTTGGTGGAGCTTCTATGGAAGTTGTTGTAACATTTAAAGGCAACATGTTTTGAGTTGGAGGGGGCTATTTTTAGTGGGGAAGTGTTGTGCGTAGCATTTGGGACTGTAGGAGAGTAGTAATTGGGATTGGATTTTTGTTTTTGGAGAGAATTTTGAAAAGGAAAGAAAGTTAGAGTTAGTTCTTTTTTTCTAAGGGTAGAAAGTAAGGCATAGAAGTTGCAGGTCTAAGGACAACCGTGGATTTGAGTTTAATGTTGTTATGAGAATCCAATGGGCTAATTCCCCTATAATGTAAATTGATTCATACTACAATAATAATATCACTGGTTTTGTTGCATCTGTTGGTGTCACACAATCTATTTTTCTTTTCTGATTTGTTTTGAATTGGATTTGCAAAAGTATTGAAGTGTGCTACAAGTGTTGGCTTAAAAGTGTTGAAATTTCGTTACATCAATGGTATCAGACCTAGGAGATTCTGAGTGTGCAGGCAGATTTGTCAAAAGGAGGCAATTTGCACTAAGATTGATCTTGTGGGTGTCATGAAAATGTATGCAAGAAGAGCCCCACGTGGATGGGGTAGATTTGGAGCTAGAAATGGAGGAAGAAATCCTCCAAATGTTACTTGTGTTGATGATTTTAGGGTCCACAATAGGCAGGTTGAAGCCCTGCAAAAATAAATCAGAAGAGTGTTTGGTTGCAGGAGAGAACTAGAAAGTGAAGATGATAATTCTAAAGAAACTTCAAAAGAAGAAGAAAATGTTGAAAATGAAGCAGAAAGAGAATCTCTAAATGATCCTCTTGTTAAATAATTAACAAGGATCATGAAAATATTGAAGGTTGAAGTTGCTTTCTTCAATGGAAACTTGGATCTAGGAGAATTAATAGACTAGATATATGATATGGAAGAGTACTTTGAGTTTGAAGAAATAGAAGATCCAAACAAAGTAAGGTTTGCTAAAACCAAACTAAAAGGACATGCTAAAATTTGGTGGAAAGTAGTCCAAATTGGAAGATAGAGGTAAAGATAAAATCACAAAACAGGGTAGAAAATTTTCAAAGGTAGTTTATCCTTATTGATTATTGTTGACGCACGAAAGAGTACGCTAATCTTTCAGTCAACACAAAATAGAATGCCAAGCTTATCCCATCCTCTCTTGGATAAGGGAATCACTAACATTGTTTGGGCTGATCATAGGGGAAAACCTCAAGGTTTCAACTGTTAGGTCTTGACTACTTAGGATAACTCAGCGGTTTGACGTGTTTTGTTGGGAAACACGAGGGGACTTACGAATACAACAAGCTAGTCTACATTTGGCGATGCTTTGATTCTCAAACTGGGAGGAATAAAAGAAAAAAGGTAGGGTTTAGAAATCCTAAGGACAATGATAGCAACAATTAGTGTTGCGGGTAGACATATTTCACATAAACTAGTTCCTGCCTAGCCAAAGATAAACTCACAACTCTAGAGTAATAGTGCAAGCTCCAAGGGATGAAAGGTTTTTTCAGACTATGGATATTCATTCAAACACCCAAATTTTGGTGCAACCTGAGACAAATACCTATAGTTGAACTAACAACAATAATAGGATTCAGACTAACCATGCACATAGACCTACAATCAACAAGCCCCTAATGGTATGAACCTGAAATCACATCAAATACCATCACACTTCCCCATTAAATTCATTGAGCACTAAATAACTAAATGAAGAAAAACCATGCAAACAAATTATGATAAATAATAAAACACCATGCTTCAATGTTCCATTTATTTGTTCTAACAATCATTACAACAGTTTCTATCCAACAATCTTATTCTACTTGTATTCCTGATTACATCTACTTCTAACCTTTTAACCTCTAAAAAAAATCTAACCATCTAACCCCCTTTTCAAACACAGATGCATTGGCCTGTAATAGATTTTACACTTCAAATTAGTGGCTAGGATTGAATTCTTCTTATGGCTTTGATCCGCTTTCTAGAAGCCCTAACATCTTTAACCCATACCTAGTAATTCTCATAAATTCCCAACTGCCCCTTTTCAACCACTTTCAACTACCTCCACTACAAGACAAAATAGATAGCTTTGGGTAGATGGAGAAATAACTAACCTTTTGGCATTTTTGTATTGTATTAGATTGAGCCAAAAGTAGTTATTTTACAATAGAATAATTCCCTTTTACAATAAAGTATTTCTAGCTGTCATTTCCAACTGTTCATTCTCTGATTCTACATACTCTTGTAGCATCACTTTGGTTCTAACTTTCAACTTGTTACCAAAGGTGGTGGTTTTGCCAAACCGACCTTTGGGAAATGTTCTTTGTTGGCACTATTTTGTGATCATCCTCGGGGTGTTGACCTTGAATTCATCTCCTATCCCTATCTTGGGAATCCTCCCACTTGATCCTATCTAATTCCTTCCAATAGCATTAATCTGCAAACAAGAAGTTTAATTTGAATCAATTCTAGGGCTATTTAATTAATTAGAGCCTTAACCATGGGGATCCTTATAATCCAAATTTTAAAATCATAAATGGAGACATGCGAAGTATAATAGTCCATCATATCTACATACACTCTTCACTTAACTTGGATCATAAGATTTGATAGCAAATTGTTTTCCTACTAGAACAATATGGTTTGCTTTGAACGATCTTTGAACACACACTTATTCCATTACTCAATAATCAGAACACCTAAATCTGGAATGATTTCGCCGAAGTTAAGAGTTAGGTTCTTTCAAAAATTTACTCCCTTTACGAAATTCGGTGTTGTTTTCGAGGATCACAAGGAGAAAAGCAAAACAATTTAAATTGCTCAGAAGGAAACATCTAAACTTTACTATATTTTTTTATTTTTAAAGCACCTAAAACCTAGTTCGGTGTTTTTTTAAGGGATGACAAGGGCGATGTTTACAAAAAGGACCCCCATATCTTTGCCAAATTTTATTATATCTTCGTTTCAACCTTATTTCATGGTAACCTAACATCTCGATTTTACTAACGGCTTAGACAAGGGGTAAAAAACACACACACACACAAACAAACACCAAACTTTTCTTTGCTCCCTTTTAAATGTTTAAATACGAAACACATGTTTGGCATTTTCGTCAACTCTATCCACGAAAAAGGCGAATGATTTACGATTTTGACCTACCTTTAAAATTGCGACCTTTCAATTCCAAATGTGAAGCTGTTATTATTTTTGGGGCTTTAAAGAAACGATGAAACAGAACTTCGCCGATCTTTGTTTTTCTTTGTTTCGTGCTCTCAACATTATTCAGTATATTTGACGGGTTTACAAGGGTTTTTATTTTTATTTTGGCCCCTTGTTGAACTCTGAATTTCGGCTATTAAGCGTTTTGTGGCTTTTAAAAATTTTGGGGTTTTCTTTGGCAAAAACAAGAGCCCTAGCAGAAAAGCCCAATCTTTACCTTTGTTCGCTTTGTCCTTTAAAGTTTCGATTTTTCACGTACTTGCCTCGAAATGCAACTCGATATTGTTACCAACCTTATTCTCGGTTGAAACACACACAGCTCGAACTTTCGCTCTCACAGACGCGGGCATGCTGGAGGTAGGGGTTCCACCTTGGGGAATGATGTGCTACGCACAACAATTGTGAACTTGAAATGTTGAAAAAGATGCAGAGTTTGAAGCAAGGAACCAAAAATGTGAAAGAGTACATGGAAGAATTCCACAAGATCTTGATAAGTATTGGTCATGTAGAAGCAAACAAGGAGAAATTAGCTCAGTACATTAATGGTTTGAAGCCAAGCATTCAAGAGGAGTTAGCATTGGTGAGGATGTACACCATGGAGGATGCATATCAGTTTGCACTGAAGGTGGAAGAAAGATTAAACTAAAGTTTTGAAAACAAGCAAAGAGGAAAGGATAAATCTTATGAAGAGAAGAATGAAGTTAATAATCAGAAAAATCAAAATGATGAAGACCATAACAACAACAAAAATTAGAGTTTGATGATTTTTACAATTCTAGAGAACAAAATTTGAAAGGAAGAGGAAGATCAGGTAGAGGATTCGGAAGAGGAGGATTATGTGGAACCTGTTTTAAATGTGGAGAAGAGGCTCACAAAGCTTATGACTGTCCTCGTGAGGAAGACAAACAAGAAGATCTGAAAATCAACCAAGAGCAGCAAATGTGAATGAGGAAGATGCTAAGTCATCAAAATCACAAGATGCAGAAAATGGAGAAACACTTGTTGCAAGAAGAGTCTTGATAAATGTGAGACAAGAATCAATTCAAAGGAAGAGTTTATTTCAGACAAGATGTAAGTGCAAGGGTAAGGTGTGCAATGTCATTATTGATAGTGGAAGTTCAAAAAAATCTTGTTTTAGAAGAAACGGTAAATAAGTTGAAGTTAGAAAGAAGGCGGCACCCGCATCCATATTAGATTGTTTGGTTGCAGGATGATCAAAAAGTTTTGGTGAGTGAACAATGTTTAGTTAAATTTAAGTTAGGAGACTAACATGGTGAGGTCTTGTGTGATATTATGTCAATGAGTGTTTGTTATATGTTATTGGAAAGACCATGGCAATTTGACAAGAAGGCAATGCACTATGGTTATGCAAACACATACATCGTGACGAAGGATGGAGTTCGACACAAATTGAACCCTTGAGTAAGAATGATGAAAAGGTATGTAAGAACACTAGTAAATGTTTGATTAATGGAGTTAAAGAATCGGTCAAAGAGGATGAAGATGAAGATTATGATTTTCTCATGCAAGTTGTGGCAGTTTTGATTGCATTTTAGAAGAACAAGATGACAATTTCAGTGGAGAAGGAAAAAGATGTAAAATCTGATTTTTATGAGAACATTGTTGAATCTGATTTGTCTAAGGATAATGATATTGGCATTGAGAGGGTGTTGCAGCAAATAATCCATTGGAAAATGAAGTTATAAATGAGAAAGAAGATGAACAGGTGAAGGGTGGGTTGATGGATGATCTCTTGTTTGATAAAGCGATTGTTGAAGATGAAAGTTTTGTAACTAATAGTTTGTTGCAAAATGGGAAAGAAAAATTTCTTGACTTTTCTAAAATTG
This sequence comes from Cryptomeria japonica, assembly GCF_030272615.1. Classification (NCBI taxonomy): domain Eukaryota; kingdom Viridiplantae; phylum Streptophyta; class Pinopsida; order Cupressales; family Cupressaceae; genus Cryptomeria; species Cryptomeria japonica. Next base: position 318,335,276 of record NC_081407.1, on the reverse strand, counting down.
ATGTGAACGTAGAGGAGGAAAAGTTTGCATAAAATTATGTCTTTTGGAAGGCCTGAACAAAGAGGAACACGATGTTAACATAGAGAGGGATGAAGAACAAGTCTTTGCAGTAGTTTTAAGGGATGAGGTAATACAACAATTTGATTGTTTAACTGAATGGAATGACATTAAATATTTTGATTTTCTAGAGTTCCCTAGTACATATTGGTGGGAAATGGATTATGTAACAAGAGAAAAAAAGAGAGAGAAAATGAAGAATGGGAGAGACATCAAATTACAGAGGAAACTAGCTAAGCATATTCAAGGAGATGAGGCAAAGAAGTGGAGGCAAAACAAACACAAGAATTATAAATGTTTATGAGTTTCACTCATCAATTTTTTTTTTCTACTATGGGTGTCTAATGCAGGGCATCCACCTAGGAGAGAATCCCTAATTTGAAATTTGAAATTTTCCACCCACGTAGGTCTTAAATTTGAGTGGTTGTGCTTGGTATTAGAGTCTCGTAAGATGCTACTCATAGTAAATGTGTAATGGGTTTGCAGGTAATGTGAAAGGTTAATTGTTTCGGCTTTTATTGAAAGTTTTGGTGGATGCTTCTAGGGAGGCTGCCGTAGCATTTAAAGACAACAGGTTTTGAGTTGGAGGGGGTTGTTTTTATGGGGAAAGTGCTGTGCGTAGCATTTGGGGGTGTAGGAAAGTAGTAATTGGGGTTGGATTTATGTTTTTGGAGAGAATTTTGAAAACGAAAGAAAGCTAGAGTTAGTATTTTTTTTCCAAGGGTAGAAAGTAAGGCATAGAAGTTGCAGGTATAAGGACATCCATGGATCTGAGTTGAATGTTGTTATGAGAAGCCAGTGAGCTAATTCCCCTGTTATGTAAACTGGTTCATATGTCAATAATAATATACTGATTTTGTTGCATCAGTTGGTGTCACACAATCTGTTTTTCTTTTCTAATTTGTTTTGAATCAGATTTGCAAAAAGTATTGAAGTGCGTTGCAGGTGTTGCATCATTGAATATTCAATTTCACATTGCTTACACAAATGAAACTCGTGTCTTTAAGGGAATGAAATTTAAAAACACACCCTAACTAATGTCAAATATGATGATTTTCTACAAAATTTATAAGTGGCCCCAAAGGCACCGCCTGGGAGTTATAACCAACAGTTTGCTTGACATGATTTGATACTCTCCAGACAATGTGCCATAGGGAATCCGGGATGATATGCTAAGACAGTCTTATTCTAAATGGGTTCAAACTTGGAAACATGGTGATCCTATGTTCATGGAGAAAATGTTTTTGGATTGTTGGATAGCATGCTTCATTTGTTTAATTCTACTGAGTAAAAGATGAGCACATCATGTGTTCAATGCTTCTGTTCCTTTTGTTAAAGGCAGGAACCACTGTAGTTAGTAAGTACACATTCTTTTGTTTCCTTAACAATTTGCAATAAACATGCTACGTACTTTTGTAGTCTTGAAATTTTAGATCTTTGTGAAATGTAAACTGCTTCCTTAGTACTTGAACGTCTAGGTGAGATGTCTCCCCAGGTAAAGAAAGCAGAGATAGGAAGTTTGTACTTGACTTTTATAGTAGGATCATTGTTAATCTCAAAACTTTTGACAAGATTCAGATAGTAAACAATCAGTATCTTACTGCTGGAATCATGTTAGAGAGAAAATTTGTTTGGTCCACTACCAGCTTACCATACAAATGAAATTTTGCTAATCAATCTCTTTTCAGTGCCCTCGCTTCTCTCTGTCTTCCAGGGCACCAGATTTTAGACCGTCTGTCCCTCCCAATCAACTAACTACTGTTGCAATTCAAAGTACGATCATATATGTTTTCTTATCGAACCTTATTTCCATGCCCGGAATGAAAATGGATGCTATGAGAAATCTGAAATTTGACCCCTAGTTAAATTCTCTATACGATATGGGTCAACATGTTTGGATCTTTGATTAAAAAAAGCTCTCATTTATGGCTATTTGGGTGCATATCCTGGCCGAAAAACTTTTTAAAATGTGGATACGAGAGAACTGGAAATACGTTGGATCCGTGGACATTCTCCTTGAGATTAAAGGATACTTTTTGGCCATTTTCAACTCAAAAGGGAGAGAGTCTTTGAAGAAGAACCATGGATCATGAAGAAAGCATGCTATTCGTAAAACAATGGTCAGTCGAATTCAACCTTCAAGCACAGTCAGGGTCAAGCATCCCAGCAGCATAACTAATAATCTCACAAGTGCAATGGGCATATTGATAAGTTTTTGCATTTTGTGAAGGGGTATAAGAAGCCACATAACTCCGAGGAAACACAAATTGTTTATTTCTTTTTTAATCTAACTCATTACACAAATGATACAAAACGTGGGATTGGAGTACATTGTTGGATGGAATGCAATGCCATGAGGCGATCCTCCTCCCTTCTCCCGAGCGAGATGTTTGCACTATATTGGTAGTTGAAGCCTAGGCAGATACATATTAACACCAGACTGTGAACATCGATATCTCTCGTGTCAAATGATGGCTCTATCGATAATGTGCTAGATCTTGGGATTTATGCATTGTCAAAGCTCATCACAACTTGATCGGAACTTGGTAGTGAGCACTATGAGCAATCAAAGCATTTGGCACAAGGTTTGGGTGGTATCAATTGTTGGATGATAATGTCAAGCATACAATTGAAGATAAGTGATGTCAATGTAGTTTGAGTTTGAGTTTTTTAGGCAAACATTCTAAATTAGTTTTTAGTGTTTTTGGTAACTTCTAATAGATAGTAATTTCTATGTTTTTAAGTGTTTTTAGTTGTTTTAAAAGCTATGCATAAAAATGCAAGTCTATCTTTATAGTCTATATTTTAGGGATTGAGATTTTTGTAAAGAGATTCCCTTGTTAAGTTTGTAAGTCTGATTTGTGTTGAATAGAAGATAACCCTTTTATATTGAGGCAAGATGTAATCTTTTTAATTTTAAGAAGTTAAATAAAAATTTATGTTTGTGTATTGAAGTAATTTGTGTGTGTTTATTTTCTAAACTTTTCAAAAACTATATTTGGTTTTAAGGCGAGAAGAATGGGGCCTGCAAATAATTCAAAAAGAAGACCATGGAAAAGATTGGAAGATTATGAGTGTTGGTTGTTGAGAGATCGAAAGGATTAGGAAATTGAAAGTTTGCAAGGTTTTGAAGAAATTTGCAGAGAAGATCAAAGGTGTTGGTACAATCAATAAGTGATTATTATTTTTTGAAACCAAAGAAGAGAGCAAGTGTTTGAGTGGTTGAAGTTTGTTTAAAGGAGAGTGTTGGAGGTTGCCACATTTGGTCATGTTCTTATAGTTGTAGCTGATAAGAGGAGAAATTGAAGTTTTTAGAAAGGTGAGTCATTCTTTTTAATGGGAAAGATAGCCAAGAGAGTAAAAGAGGAAAAAAATGGTTTGGAGGATGAAGTTATGGAAATTGAGAAATGCAATTCACAACTAATAGAGGATTTAAAAGAGTTTGGAAAAGAAAGATGTGAATATTTATGTGAAATTGATAATCTTGAAAAGGAATTGGAGAAAAAAGAATTTAAAAAAAAGAAGTTAAAATCAAAATCAAAATTGTTTGACAAGGTCAAGAAGAAGATGGAAGATTTGGAAAAACACCTAAAATTGTTGGAAAAAGAAATTATGTTTGAAATCAATGGCATTAGTTTGTGAAGCTTCATGTGGCACAAAAGATTTATTTTGTTCCTTTGACTAAACAAATGATTTGTGTGTATTAAAATTGTGTTTTCTTTCAAAAACCACATCAACATAAGCAAAAATTGGTTGAAGTTTAGAGTTCAAAATATCAATTTGAAGTTCATGGGCCTACATTTTTAGGTTGATTAAGGTTTGGCATGTGCCTCAATAGTGACATGAATAATGAATTGAGGGGATCAATAATGGATGTGGCAAGTTGTATCAAGTTTTATCAATCCTTTGACCAATTTGTGAGTTATTGAAAGCGGGGAATTAGATACAATCTAATTGATCGAATGAGTTTGGGTCCATTATGGTCAATGAATTCATGGTTTGAAGATCTCATGTGGACTTAATATAAACTTTGACCCAAGATGCTTTGAGCTCCATCCAATAGTCACCTTGGACCTCCAAGATAAAACAATGGTTCATGCAAGAAATTGACCTAATCAAGCTTCACTAGTTCTTACAAATCTATAGGTGACATATGAAATGTTGAACCAAGATGGAATTAAATTCATAATTCTTTGTTAATTCAACAATCGCAAAAAAAATTACAAGTATTTTAAATTCTACTATTACATAATGTATAGTGTCAATGATGGAGTACATAGTTGATTAAAGTTTTTAGTAATTTGAGATTAAATTTTGTATAGATTATTCTCCTCTTTGAAAAGGAAAACATACACACGATCTTTCTTAGGTGCATATCATTGGTCGTTGAAACTCAACAAGATACTTAAACTTGAAACAATTGACCTGCCAGATTTAAGATTAATGTTCTTTCAAATGTTAAGCCTTAAGATTTACGAATTGACAAATCCCATGTCATTTATAAAGGGTATATGTGTTACACCAAGCCTTGATGATCAAAATCTTTGATGTTCAAAATCTTTGATGTCTATTGATGCTTTATTAGTGCAAAACATTAGGGTTTATGGATTGTCAAAGCCTCTGACATCTTTAGTGGGACTTGTTAGAGAATGTCATGAGTGCCCAGAATAATTGACACAAGATGTGGGTTGTGCAAATTCCAAAGTAATTTGTCATATAAATTAAAATCAAGAAAATACACGAAGTTTGAAAAATCAATTAGAAGTCCATGGGGCATACATTTATAGGTGGGTCAATGTTTGACATGTGGCTTGGTTATGGTTCAATTGGTATTATGGTTTGAGGAAATCAAGAGTAGACATATTAAGTTTTACTGGTCCTTCAACCAATTTGTAAGTTCCCTAGAAGAGAGAAGGTAGATACAATTTGATTGATTAAACAATTCTACCTGTCCTTTATGGTCTACAAATTCATGGCTTTGAGATCTCAACCACAAACTCAATATAAAACTTGACATAACATGCTTTAGGGTCCATCCAACAATCTCCATAGACCTCCAAGCTTTAAAATGTCAAACACGAGAAAGAATTAATCAAGGTTGACCAAATGTTATAAGGTTGCAAGGAATAAGAGCATAGATATTTACAATTAATGTAATTTGTAGTTAATTCAAAAATAATAAAGAAATACATAAGCATGTTTGTATGGTAATGGAAGCCATTTTACACAATGCATAGTGCCAAGGGTGGAGTACATAGTTGATTGAATTGTCAAATAATTTGAGATTATATTGCATGTAGATGATCCTCCTCAAAGGGAGACATGCACATTATATTGCATAGGGGCATATCATTTGTAGTTGAAGCTTGGAAAGACACTTTGATCTACAAAATACCAAACCTAGAAGATCACGTTTAAAGAGAGCCCCTAATGACCAATGTCTCCAATATTAATTGATGCTCTTTCAAGTAGTGGCTTGAGATTTATGATTTGTCGAATTCCATGTTCTTTTTATTAGTAGTTGGTAACAACTATCATAAGAATCAAAACTCACAATAGATTAAACTATTACCATCATTGGTCTAGTATTAACCATTTGCATCCAAATGACTAATATAGTGGGAATAGTCAAAATGATACTAACTATGTGGGAGCTCTTGAGAGTCAACAATTTGTTACGTAATTTTCAATTCAAATGCTATTGGAATATGTTAGCATTTTTTCACATTTGTACATGTTGTATTCATATATCTATACAAATTCTTGAAGTTGTCCCATGTATGGAGTGACCAAGGAGAACTTGATTTTTAGTCACTAGGGTTGTAGCTTGGAGTCTTCTTTTCAATGGACATTATCAAAACTTCATTAAAAAATATTTGCATTTAAATCAGCCATATGACTCACAAATAAATATACTCCAAATATACAAAAGATTAAGTCCATAATCATACCATCTTCACGATGATTGAAAACCTCATTATGTCATCCATCCTCAAATAGAACTAATGTGATACATTTTTTGGATATGTAGATAGTAGAAAAGATTAAAACAATTATTTAGTACAATCAACAAGGGAACCCTAAATGTTTATTATTTGCAAAAGGTGACTTTGGTGATTTTTCTGTCATAACTCTCTTTTTAGACTTCAATAAAACTCATTATTAATATTATTATTATAATTATTATTATTTATTATTATTATTATTATTACAATTATTACTACTACTATTACTACGACTACTATTATTAATATTAATATTAATTTTATGGGCAATGTTTTTTATTTAAAAAACAACGTTAACTGGGGCGTCGACCCTTAACATAGTCAGAGAATATCAAAAAGACAAAACAAACCAAGGGAGCAAGCCCCCTTACAACAAAGTCAGAACAAAAAACAAACTAGACCCAACTCAAGGAGGGGAAGAGACACCCAAGCCTTGAGATAGAGAGGTTAGGACAAGGGGGGGGACCTACCCTTCCGTCTACAATGAACCACGGTCCAAGCAATACAATCATTAGGACCAAGAGAGAGATAAGGTGGAAGTGATTTAGTAAAGTTGTGATCGGAAGTAGCTGCAGAGTGCAACAGGAAGCTGAGAAACATCAACAAATTGTTGCAAGGGTGCAGAAATAGGTTGTTGAAGCAATGCAGCACCAAAAGTGGGCTCAACATAGTAGAACAAGGCTACTGAACAGTAGTGAGAGGATCAGTAGAAGGTTCAACAGTAGTGAGAGGCTCTTCATCATAGGAAGAGGCATCAACCTTATGAGAGGAACAAGTAGAATCCAATGCATTGACAATCAAATGTTCAATAATGGCATCTTTCCACCAAGTAGAAGCACCCTTATGGCGAGGAAGAGAACAGTCTTAAGCAAGATGCCCCGTTGAGAAGCATTTTTGACAATGGAAGGGCAGGCCCTCATAATCCAATGGCTGAGACCAAGGCCTATCCCCAACTATAAGAGCAACATCCTTGGGGAGAGGCGAGGAGATGTCGATGTCGACTAACAAGCAAGCAAAGGTAGAGTGCTCCATAGAAGATGTGGCCTCATCCACCTTCAAGAAACGACCAATGGAGTTGCCAATGGCCTCGTAGCAAGAGAGCTCCCAAAAATGGAGGGAGATTAGGGAGGCGAACCCATATTGGACGCACAAACAATGATTTGGTAAGGGGATTAAAAGAGGTTGTCCAAGGCTTGATAGAAAGAGAGTGATCTCCCCAAGCCCACTTTTTGTCCAAAACCAAGTTTCTATCCAGGGTAGAAGTAAAGGATGCAATAAAAAAAACCTTCCCGCAAGGAAAGAGCTCAATGTTGTGGGCAATCAGGGGTTTCCAAGAGTGACTCACCCAATGATGGAGGCCTGGAAGAGAGGTCCAAAGCCCGAAAAATATGCACACCAAAGCATTACTTTAATAAAAGTCAATATTATTCACAACATCCTGGCCACAAACCACCACAGGGGAAGATTTGGCATAGGGAAGGGGACGAACCCTCTTAATAGTAGAAGCCCTAGCTGCACGAGCATAACTTCTTCCACCAGAAAGAGGAGGAGGTCTAGGAGCATCCACACCCTTTCCAACAAAATCAACGGCAATTCCCTTAGTAAAGGGAAGGCCCCTCGCCCCAGAACCCATGGGAGGAGGGGGAAGGTTCGAGCCAGTCAAAGTTGCGCCAGGAGAGCCATCATCCAGAGTCACGCTAGGGAGAATCAACATAGAGAAGGAGGGCGTGGGAAGGTCACCAACAACCCCCACGCCCGGGAGGGGGGGGGAATCTGCATACAGGGGCATGTGGGCAGAGACAGACACCAACGGAGCAGCCCACACGCTATTCCTGACACCTGTAGCAGAAGCATCATTCAAATGAATAGAAGCAAGAGAGTCATTGCAGGGGAGCTTCTATTCAAATGAGTTATCTTTAGGATAATTAAAACTTTATGGTTTGAACCAAGGATGCAATCACTACAAGCAAGAAGCCCCATTATTTCTCCAAGGTTCTCCCCCTTATGAGCAATGTTAATTGGAGATGAAAATTGAATAAGGATGGAATTAGTTTAAAAAGAAGAATTAAATAGTGGTGACACACTCGTGAGGTCATAATTTACTTCGAAAATATTTATTTCCTCAATATTCTAATTGAGCAAATGGTGTAGGAGAAATAAGAAGACTCTAGAAAAGGAATTTTTCAAATTCAAATATTAAGGAATAAATATTTTTAGCAAATATATGACACGTGAGTAACAAAATTAATCTATGACAAGAATAATTATATTCATGGTTATTTTTATGACAAAAGAGTTACATATTTATTTTTAATAAAATAGAGGAAAATTCAAATTCAAATTTTGAATGCATGGTCAAATGTAACCCCCACTTAGAAATAAATTTAGAAATTACTTATTTTCTCAATATGTTATTTAGCACATGTTGTAGGAGGAAATAAGAAGGTTCTAGAAGAGAATCTCAAATTCAAATTTTTGCATGTAACCCCCACTATGACAATAATCATTTTTGCATGGGATTATTTATGGAAAAAGAATCTGTAAATCATTTAATTCTTTTGTAGTGGGAAAATGACTACCTTTTCTATATAATGAATACTAGATTTTTGAAAGAGGGAGTTCATTTTTGCTTTTATGTGATGAAATAGGTCTTTGAATTGTTAAAAAATTGGTTTCAAATTCATGTTAGATGTAGGAGAAACTTTGTAGAAATATTGCAGGAATTTTGCTTTACTTTGAAATTTTGAAGAAGATCTTCACAAAGCTACAAAGCAAGGATTGAGAAAGGATGGCTAGGAAACAGGAGGCGATTCAACGATAGTGTTCTTCGTTCAAAAACAAGTTCTCTCCTTTCATACGATCTTGTTTTAATTTCAAAGAGAAATGATGGATGGGGATTCTTTTATTTGCATGCATGTTGTTTTCTTTGAAAATTTTGTAGGTTAAAGGAGAAAGATTTTCATATTTTGATTAAATCAAAAGAGGGAGGGTTAAATAATATAGGAATTACATTCTCATCCTTCATTGTTTTCATATTGGTAAAGAAAATATAATTGCATATACCCTGCTTTGTTTAGATTTGTTAAAGGAAATATATTTTGCATGTTTTCAAATTTTAATAGAAGAAATTCATATGCATGTATTCTTTCTTTGTTTCATATTTTGATAGAGGATCTATGCATGCATATCTCCTTGTTTCAGATTTTGATAGAATAAATATATGTGCATATATGAAATAAATGAGTATATCTTATTTTCGTTTTGGTATAATGAGTTAGTGGAATTCCTTCTAAGAATATATACAGATTTAAGCTCTTTTTTTTCAAAACTCTTCTCTTTGATTGGATAAATCTTTTCCTATAATTATATAAAATATTGGATTTCTAATATGATATGAAACAATATACAAACAAAATAGTTTTCTTGTTGATAATATATATAATAATAACAATAATAAATAAATTAGAATTAAATTAAAATCATATTCTTGTTTTCTTTTTCAATATAAGTTATTGAAATTAAGTTTATTTATTTAAGATTAAAATTTTATTTTTTTTATTTTTTTAAAATAATAATGCTTTATTGAATAAATTGATGTGTTAAATTTCAAATTCTATTTTTGGTGGTTCAATTAAAATTTAAATCAGGCAGTACATGTCTTAATTGCAAGGGTTGATCGGTGGAGGGGAGGTTGACCATTCAAGTTGACACCCCCACAATATAGTTATGTTATTATCTAAATAAATAAATATAATTTATTTTTCGGTTAAGGATAATTAAAATTTATTAAATTATAAAATAATTTATTTATATTTTGGAGTTATTAATTTTTTGTATTAAGTATCATAGAATCACAAAGCTCATTTTTTGCTCATTAGAGCATCCACGTTACAAACTTATTACAAATACAAGCTCTTTTCAAGCAAACTTATTACAAATACTAGCTCCTTTCGAGCACCAAACTAGAAACAACAATTGGAAGACCAAGGGTCACAACTTAGAAATCCACTTTAAACAATGAGACAAATACAACCAATGGAAGACCAAGAATCACAACTTAGAATTCTACACAAAGGTGTCCCTCATGGGAGATGAACTTGGGTATGCACATTGAGAACTCAATGCTTTAACCAACTAAGCTCAACCCCTTGGACTGGAGTTATTAATTAAATATTGTTTTACTTAAAATATAGTTTATAATTAATATTTAGGTTATTCAAAATAGTTGAATTAATTTATACTTTAAGTTGTTAAATTAATTAAATATATTTGTATCATTAAAATTAATTTGTACATTTAATTAAAATTTATTATTTTGATAGAATTAATTACTTTATTAAAATTTATTTTCCTAAGGTTACAAAAATTTATTCTTAGTGAATAGTAAATTTTAATTGTCCTCTTATCAGAGTTTAATTAAGTTGCAAATTTGGACTTTTTCCTTTAGCAAATATCGTATTTCTAAAGTGTTTATTAATTTCTTTAATGATGGGGAAGGAGCTCCTTTGGATTTTAGCAAGAAGCTAGTGGACAATTAACATATGAAATGGATAACCAAACAACAAGAAATCCACTACCTTGAAATAGTTTTTCTTAGGATAATAGTTAAATATCCTTATTAGATAAATTAGTTTGAATTATGAAAACAATGGATGGGGAAATGATATTGCTTTCATAATGCACCTCGGAAAGCTTTTGCGCAAGTTAAAAATAAATTAATTCACTTCCAAAGTATTGGTTCTTTTTTTTCATCAAGTATCACTAGTTAACTTCAAATAAATCCTAGTAGTAAATAGATTCTCTCAGGATGCTCAATACAATTCAAATATTTAAGTTATTTATTTATTGGACTTCGAACTATCTTTTTGTATATTTACCTCTCAAGTAAAGGTGCTTAGATTCATAATTACCCCCTTTTTGTGTACTCCAAGCAAAGTAAATTAATGTTTAGTAAAAAAATTCCTCAATTCAAGAAGTTAAACTTTTGAACATATCTTTACACAAGTTAGTTTCCAAGATACAGAGTGTACAAGGCTATTGAGAGTAGACAAGCTTTACAAGCACTTAAGACTACTAAAAGAAGCAATCACATTTATATTGCAAAGCAATGAATTTATTAACATTTAAACTGGAGGAGAATTTCACAGTTAAATCTTCATACAACCTAAATGGTATAATCTATTTTGGAAAAACACTTGTATTAATTAAGATGTAAAGAAACCTTATTTGAAAAAATCAAATAGTTGCAAATGGAAATGGAACCAAAATTGTTATCGTTTTACAAGATATTGCTAAACTTGACCTTATCTTGAAGAATCTCAAATTCCGTACTCATCTTTTGTGAATGTTTAATGAAACTTAGCTTTGAAGATGAAATAAGTTATAATTTATTTCTTACCTTAACATGAGTTTTTGAGATATCTATGCCATGATCTCTTAGAAAGTTAAACACCAATTTTAATTGAGGGAAAATCTAGGAGCAAACCTTAGCTATCTTCTAAGAATTTGAAATTTTTAAGGTTATTATTTGTAGAAAATATCCAAGGGTAAAGTTAACATAGCTTCAAGTGGAAGGAATAGTTAGTTATCTCTTTATATTCTTGCAAAGGATTTGGCATTAGCCCAAAAACAAGTAAAAGAAGATTGATTAGAATTATTTAGGAGCTTTACTTATATTGGTTAATTAGCAAGAAATTAGACTCCCTCCTAATCTTACGTTCAAACTTTGGTAATTAAAAGTAATGTGGTTATTTTGAAGCCTATTATTAAATAGTTGTTCCCTTCAAACAAGTAAGCGTTAAATTCGTCTTGCTAACATTTAATTTTCTTTCAAGTAATTTAGTACCTTTACAGTATTGTGATTCATATTTAAAGTAAGATAAATAATGTGGTTATTCTCAAGCTTATTATTAAATATTTTTTCCCTTCAACAAGTAAATGTTAATTTCTTTTTCCAAAGTCTTGTTATTTAATCATTTAATTTTCTTTCAATCAATTTAGTATCTTTCGAGCATTATGATTCATACTTAAAGTGTGATGGTCATTTTTATATGCTATCTTCTATAAGTATCATAGTTTTCAAGCGAATAGTACTTTCATGCATTTAGTTCAAGTTTTAGAATTTTAATTATTATTATAGTTTTCTTTCAAGAAAATACTATTCCAAAGTAGATGATTTGTTTATGTTCCTTGCAATTACACAAAAAATTAATATCTTAGTTTAAATTTTAAGAAATAATTCCTTGCATATTATAGCTTCATCTTCATGGTTGTATTAGTATGTTGCTTTACTTAAGATTCATGAATTCAAAGTTAAATTCCTAGTTAGGCAACTAAACAAGAGGAGTTGAAACCAAAAACCTCAGCAGCGTTCAGTATCTACGTTGCCTCTAGGTCACGCTTACAGGTAATGTCATTGTGTTGAACTACTGCACTTAACGCCTAATAAAGCTGCAACAATGACGTCTCTGGTATCGTCCCTCTAAATCGTCGGGGAGAAATAAGGGTCATTTGGAAGCTAAAATCCAAGGGGCAGGTAATCCCCCTTGGATCGATAATCTAAAAAGATAAATCTTAAATGAATTTACATCCGCTCAGTTAAACCTTAGAAAATCCCATTTAGGCCACAAGTAGAGGGCCACCTTGAGCCTTTTTGCTATAAAGCTACCATCATGGGTAGCAACTGTAGAGAAACTGTCTCGGACATTGACCCTAGAAAGGGTTGTGTACCCACCAAACAGTTTACATTAAACCATAGCTAGAAACCAAAACTACATACTTTACGCCTTGATCTCGTGTCGAAACGGGTATGTAGGCAGTCTAGGGACAAAGTTGTCCCTTGTACTCAGGCGTTCGAGGATGGAGATTCGGATTTGGTTATGGGTGAGTAGTTGGGTCTCGAATCTCCTTGGTCTTTAAATCAAATGGTGCAAATACTAATTGAAAGGTTAAAATTAATTCAATGCATACTCAGAAGGAATTCTGCATGGATTCACTTGACTTCCCGAGGCTTTAGGCTAAATTCTAAGGCGGAACTCAAGCTTGTTTATGTAATTATTTTTATACTCCTAAGGACGGCGACCTCGGTGCACTCCTAGTAGGGGAGTGTAGTGTTTAGAGAGTGGCTCAAGACCCGGATGGTCTTGATGAGTCTAAAGTCTCTGGCCAGAGCATATCCTATTCTTATGAATAGATGCCTACCCAATTTGGGTAGATGCCTATCCTGGATTGGATAGACCAATATTTATATATAAAAAAAAATCAGTTCAAATTTTGTGTTAAGTTGAGTGGGTTATTACATTTTCAAACTAAGATATGGGATCATGATAGGTTAACATTATGGGGAAAAATTTATACAAGAATATGTCATTTGTAAACTTATTATCACCTAAAAAATAGTTCAATTAAAATGATTCCAATATTTAAAGTAAAAAAATATGTGTGTACGATTTTCACCAAGACAAATATAAATTGTAAGACATTGCTTGATAAATACACAAACAAAGATAATAAGATTGAAAGAAAAAATATATATTTTAATGCAAGATCATTGAAATTTTGTATAAGAGGTGAATCATTTGCTATTAAATTTATCCCAAAAGACAAGGATTACATAAATCTTGTAAAAGAAAGAAAATTTTAATATTACAAACACATATTTGAATCTCTTTTCACCACCACATCGTATACAAGTGAGCCTTTTATTGCATGCAAATGAACTAATCGGAGATAGCATCAAAACAAGACTACCTCAAGCCAAATACATGCAAACCTCAAAAAGATTTATGTGATGTGTTGACAAATGGAATGTGGTTGCTTGTCAAACTAGTAGAATAATAGTCTAATGAAAGTGTATTGATAGAAAATGGGACAACATAATGATATGATTAAGGAAGGTTAGATAGAAAATGAAGCAACATAAGGCTATGATAAGAGTAGATTATCAAATGGGATGAGAGGCCTTCAACTTATACGTTATCTAAGATGAAAATCAAGATCCAAGATGCACTGGTTGATGGATTCCTAGGATTTGAGGAAGATAAGGCATTCATTAAAGTTGAAATCTTGTGACAAGTGGCACATGAGATGTAAGAGATAGGTATAAAAAATGGAGGGATCATAATTGATGAGAACTTTCAAGAAAAATGGATTGGAGAAGTGTCAGAATGAAATTAATTGGAAAAGGTGGCTACGGGTTCAATGGTGGCGATTGGACATAGGAAATTGAGGATGGATAAGATTTGGTGGGATATTTAAAAAAGTCATCTTGGGAGTCAAGATTTGTTTTCTAAATTTGGAAAGATTTCTCTCATTACACATTCTCAAGAAGGTGGGGAATTTAAAATTGAGATTAATTGAAAAGGGGATCGTCATCACATGTGCACATTAATAAGGATTAATTACACTGATTAGTTGATTTAGTTGGATAATTTGGGGGATAATGTTGAATTAATTAAATAAATATGATTTTTTTTAATTAAGGTAGAGGATAAAGGTGAGCATTTAAGAGGGATAAATTAAATGATTGATTAATTAATTAAAAAATTATTATTTATTTAATTGGCTAGTAGTTTAAAGTCAAATGTGGTAGGGTATGAGCTAATTTAGGTATCTACATTTTTTACCTCTTTGATATAACATAATGACTATAAGAAATATTTTTTCAAAGAACAATGAAATATAGTACATAGGAAGGGATGAGTACTAGTGTCATTATGCCCTATTTGTTGGAAGGATAATCACGATGGAGTTTGGTATGCCTCCTTGAGAGGACAAGTGGATTCAAGAACACATGTGTGCTCTAAAAATGAATAGGAGGACTAGAGGATGAAGGATAAGAGGACATAGGAGAAGATGGCAAGAAGGAGATAGAGAAGATGAAGAGATGGATAAAGGGGGAGAATGGATGATAATCATGCTACATTGGTATAATCAACCTTGGTTTGATATCGTACTTGACATTATGCACTAAGATACAAAGGACCAATATGACAATATTTCAAGTATGCGATCAAAAAGTCAAATACAAAAATATGCCCTATGACACCATGATATGAAACACCATGATCGCCATGTGCCAATATGGTGCAAAGACCATGATAAAGAAAACAATGATAACACACAAGAAACAAACAAGCATGCACAACAAAATAAGTCAGGTTAAAAAATCTATTGATTGATAATGATGAGGATAAAAAAGTTAATGATAAGAAAAATACATATTCCAAGTATTGTTTTTTTAATGATAAGAATGAAATGATGATTGAAAATGATGCATCCCTATGATGATAATTGGATTGAAGTGCACCAATAGATTATAAACTGATTTGGATCAAAATTGATTGATGCTTTTGGACGATGTGTTAGATTACAAAATTGAATTGTATGGATTAGGATTGAGTGTATTGGATAGATTGGATTGGGATGCTTAAATTAAAGAGACATGGGGAGGATAAATGGATTAGATGAGATGAAATTGAATGGAATGTAGTTGATGTGATGGTGAGGATAGTAGAATAAATAGGAACCAATGACTAGGTAGAACCAAGGTTTGGTAAAGGATGAAAGGATGGAAGGATTACTTAAATAGGAGACATATATGGAGTGAGTAGATGGACGATGATGAGAGATGAGGAATAAAAATTATTCATGCAGGATTTAGGATGTGATCACCAAGGATTATTCCACATAGTAATAACATGTTTTTTTTCGAAATACAAAGTTTGATAATGATATGTAGGCAATGACTTTATAGTAAATGGTGTGTGACCAAACAATGAATATGTCAAGAATTTTCCAAAGAATAGTTTAATTTTGTCTCCTATTCCTTATCAAGATCAAGGTGGGTAGGGGAGACGAAGGGAAACGATATGGATGGTAATTTCATGACAAAAGATATAATTGATGAAACAACTTTCCCCTAAGTGTAACTGTATACATAGATAATTGATCTTACACGTGACACTTTTTTGCCATTTTTTCATCATGGTACTTACCCAAGGCACCACGAGAAGTACTAGTGTCATTATGCCCTATTTCTCTTTACTTTTTTTTTAGATTTTTGGATTTTTCATTTTTATCTACTTTTTCGGTAATATTGATGTTTAGATGAACTTTAAATTTTTTTGTGCTAGTGCAATGGTATGCCAATAGTGACCTAAACAGATGATTTTCCTTGTCAATATAACGACACTTGTCTATAATCTATGGATGTTATTGTGATACTTTATGATATTGGGGTTTGTCTTGCCCAAATATGCATATTGTAATAGAGAACCATGAGAGTCCTTATGATAAAGTGTTGGCAAGACATAGTGGATTTGTGAAGTAGGATTTTTAGATTTTAATGAGATGTTCAATTGTGGTAATGGATGCTATATGTGGATGGATTATTTTTCATTTTAGATATAGGATTTTTTATTGCCAAACTTGGGATGGTGGATGGTGGAGTTTAGATTTTAGATTAAGATTTTGTTTGGAACCAACATTTGTATACATCTCAAACATGATGGAATCGATGACCATTTTGAAGGAGGTGGACACTTGTTATATGTGGGAGTGTTTTCTCTTGTGGCTCCACATTTTAATTGACTCTTTTTTAATACTTGGCTTTGTTTGCTCCAGTTTCTCCACTTGGATGTAAGTGTATGCGAGAAAAGCGGGTCGATAGAACTCAATATGTGAAAAACGGAGCTCTAGGGAGCCTTGCTCACACACCCACAGGACTTCTTGGTGCAAGCTATGGAGTTATGAAGTATAACTCAGCTTCCCAAGGATGGTTCCATGGTTCTCTATCTTGCACGGTCCCTCAAACCAATGTTTTTGCTCTGAGATCATTGAGCAAAATGGTTTAGGGATGGAAAATGCAAGAACGAGGGATGCTTTTGTTGATTTTAAGATGAAATGAATCCTAAGCTATGCATGATTCTAGAAATGCAATAAACTAGCTATAAGATGACAAGATTAGTAAACAATACTATCCTAGCATGCTATATTAGTTCATGATTTAAGCTAAATGATAAGGAACATACTCTAAATGTGCATATTTAGATTAATTCCTATTGAAAAGAGAAGCTAAATGATGAGCATATAAAATATGAAAGTTTGAATGGATTTAAGTATAAGTGAGATGCTAAAGTCTTGGATGATCTTAAAATGGAGGAATGAGAGCTCTATTTATAGCAAAAATAGGGCAATGGATGGCCAGGATTGAAAGAGGCAATCAAGGGCCAAGTTTGAAAGTTGAGAATCCATGTTTGCAATTGGCACCAATGAAATGGTGACAATTGTCAACATAAGACTGGGTTGAGAGGAGAGGTAGGAAGCATTAAATGCTTGAGAAGACCTCATGGTTACCCTAGGGGTTAAGGGTTAAGGTTAAGTTAAGATTACCCATTGGATAAAGCTTTTACCCAAAGGATAAACTCTTGTGCAAAGGTTTAAGGATAACCATGGTCAAAGCAATAAATGCTTGATGAGACCCTTGGGTTACATGGAGGTTGAGTTTATGGAAATTCTTTAACCATGTAAGAAGGTTTGAGTTAACCATTAATGGTTATGAAGACTTTGGGGACAAATTTGTAAGAGTCCTTCCAAATTTGGGGGCTTTCAACAAGTTAGCTTGTTGAATGGATAAAGGCTTTAATGCCTTTTGAAGACTTTACTCCAAATTTGAGAAGTGACCTACTCAAATTTAGGGGAAAGGGATAATGGATGGGTTTTGGGTTAATTGATTAGGTTTAGAAGAATTCTAGAAGAATTAGGAATGGGATTTAGGATGCAAGTGGGAGGTGTAGGAAAATGCAAGTGGGTGAGGGAAAATAGGTTTTATTTAAAATAAATTGCTTTATTTCAATTTGGTTGAAATTAAATAAATTAGATTTATTTAATTTAGGATAACTATTTTAATTAAATTTGAATTTAATTAAAAAGTGGATAGGGGCTTTAATTGAATAAAATGAATTATCCTATTAAATGGTATAGTGAATTTAATTGAGTAATTTACTTAATTTAAATAGAGGAATGCGGATAATTTAATTAAATTGGATTTAATTAAACATAGAAATGAACATAAAATATTCATTTAGGAATATGGTCATTTTTATACATCTACATTTTGCCCCTCTTTGAAGTGACGTGTGTGCACATGTTATTTCAAATAAAATGGTGTGTCATCGTGATTTTATGGTCGATGTTATTTTTATGATTTTTAAGTCGTGCCCCAGATTTGATGTGTGATGCCCCAGATTCGATATTTGATGGTGATGCCCCCTCGGGAGATGAATCAATATTTTGAAAATTTTGATTTGATTGGATGATTTGCATTTGGTGTGTATGATTTTGGCTATGTGAAACGTTTAAATTGATTCATCTCTCGATAATTTACACGCTTTAGGGTATAGGGGAGACCGCGAGCAAATTACATGCCCATTTCCCTAACCCTAATTTCATTTTTCTCCTATAAAAGGGGAAAAGTGCTTTGATTTGATTCATTTGTGCATTGTTGACTTTTGAGAAAGAGATTTTGGAGAGAAGTCAAAATGCCCATTCCGAATTCCAGGCATCATTTTGAGCGCGTTCGGAGGTATCAGAGACCTGCCGCATATGGACCACTAGTAAGTCAACCTTTTTGACCCTTTCTTGATTTTTTATTTTGTCGTTTTGGTCATTTTTTTGGAATTTTTCACGCGGGGTTCACGGTTTAGCGCATAGGGGTCTTAGATTGGCGCATACGAAAACTGTTGTAGTGCATGGGGTTTTAAATTTTGGGTGCATCCGAACTTTTAGGGTAGCGCATCTGTTTTCTAAGTTAGCGCCTTGAGTTTCTAGGTTAGCGCATGGTATTGGATTAGCTTATTAGGGACACTAGGTAGCACAGAAAGTGAAAAGGTTAGCGCGTCAGGCTCACCTAGCGCATAGGCTGCTTAGAGGCTCGCATGTGTAAGGGGAAGTAGCGCATAGATTAGATCTAGCGCAGAGGGTTAAATAAGTAGCGCGGACGTAGGATAAATTAGCGCATAGAGTGAGTCTAGCGCATAGGGTGGATAGGATAGCGCATGGAGAAAACAGTTTAGCGCATGGATGGGTTTTAGCGCGTAGACAATCTATTTTAGTGCATCAGGAAAAATTGGTGAGATAGGGCGATTTTGCGAATGAGACAAAGTGATAGGACAAGGCCAGTTTTGTCAGGATAGGTGTAATTTGTGCATTGTTGTGTCTGTTGTCATGGTGTTTTTTAGTTTGTCCAATATGGGTGTGGATATAACTTGTTTTGATTTGCGATATTTCAAGTTATGCATGGGTATTAATGTGTTGTTTTGATCAGAGTATGATTTGTTTTTGCACTGTGTTTCAAGTTCATTGTGTGAAGCCTGATTTGTGTTACAAGCTGATATGGGTTGGAAACTTGATTTGTTTTTCAAGCCGATATGAGTTGGAAACTTGAGTTGTTTTACAGGCTGATATGGGTGGGAAACTTGAGTTGTTTTACAAGTTTATGCAATGTGGAGACTTGAGTTGTTTTACAAGTTTTGATATGGTTTTTGATAACTTGAGTTGTTTTACAAGTTGATATGGAATGATATGATGTTGAACTTGATTAGATGAGCAAATTGTTTCATGTTTTTTATGTGATTTTGATTTGGATATCTTTGGTTTGATGTGGAAACTGATATTGGACTTGGTTTGTTGTTTGACAGGAGCGATTGGGAGTGGTTTAGTCATGGGAGCGGTTTCCTAGACCTTGGACATTGATACCATGTTTGGCACAAGCTGACCTTGACATTATTGAGAGATGCAGCCTTACTTCCCTATTGGATATGCCTCGATTCACTGTGAACCGGGGTTTACTCACAGCGCTTGCAGAGAGGTGGCACAGCGATACGAACACATTTCACTTTGCCATGGGTGAGATGACAGTCATGCCAGAGGACTGTTACAAGATCCTGCGCATACCAGTAGTAGGTTCACTACTACCTTACAAGCAGTCGGAGGAGGGCGGGACAGAGGCACTTCGCCGTATATTCCAAGATGAGACAGTTTGTGGATATGAGATCCCCTGGCAGGAGTTCCTGGACTTGGATTATGCACCTCTCCCATCAGTATTGGCAGGGTTTATAGGTGGCTTTCTATGTCCCGAACGCAAGTCGAAGGGACTATCTGTGGGATGGGGGCTGGTTTTAGAGGATATGGTGACACAAGGTCGCAGGTTCACGTGGGGGTTGGCTATGCTAGCCCATCTATACAAAGATTTGCACGAGGTGGTATACCTAGGTTACGGCAGTTTATCAGCTGGCGTGACGCTGCTACAGGTATGGTGCTGGGAGCACATTCCCGCAGCTAGGCCATTAGCAGACAGAGATAGGCCCGTTGGACTTGCCTATGCATACGGTTATAGGGGTCTAGTTGTCCAGTGGAAGCTGGGCAAATTGGAGCATTGAAGGAGGGTTTTGGACGACATTGATACGGTCACTTGGCAACCGTATACAGGTTGTGAGGTATGGGCGGAGGACGGGCTGGAGATGCCCTATGTTTTTATGACTCGATACCTGATAGGGAGGACCCCGTTTGTGATCGAGAGATTCGTGGTCACCAGAGTTTTGCGGCAGTTTGGTCGACAGCAGGGTATACCACAGGGGGCCTGCTTGTATGCGCGCCGAAGGCAGGACATACCAGACTGGGGTCCGACTATTGACAGTGCAGCGGCTATAGAGGAGTTTGTGAGCCTAGTGGGCTAGATATGGGATTATGCCCCAGATATTTTGGATGTTGCAATGACAGATGAGTTCGCGAGATTGTTCATCGCGCGGGCAGTGGCGAGGATATCAGATCTGGAGGAGATGCGACCTTTGTTTGATGATGATGAGGACGAGGGAGGTGGAGATGATGAGGATGATGGAGATGGTGGAGGAGGACGACGAGGGAGAGGAGATCGGAGGAGGAGAGGAGATAGAGGGAGGAGAGGAGATAGAGGGTTGGAGAGAGCAGTTAGACAAGTTGTGATGGATAGAGGGAGAGGCGGGTTGACCATTGGAGCAGGTGGTGAGGGGATGGTGGGGGAGGTTATAGCTGCAGTAGGAGGGACTGACGAGGTGACATGGCCAGTTCAGAGGAGGAGGACTGATGTGCTACCGCCTCCAGCACCGAGGACAGGCAGAGGGAGAGGGGATACCGCTTCACAGGTACCCCTACGAGTCCGGATCCCTACTCATGTGGAGGATGCACAGATTAGGACCCTATAGATGACGGTACAGCAGCTATAGGCACAGCTATTGACACATCAGCGGCAGATTGCTCAGCTGACCACTGAGCGAGACACGAAGAAAGAGCGGCGGGGTCGAGCGGAGGAGCTTGCAGCGAGTGTGAAGAGAACAGCAGCAAGTGGTCTGATGAGAGACACCTTGAGAGAGCTTTCTTTGAGAGCTCAGGAGGTGGAGTACTACCATTGTCATTATGAGGCTGCGGTACCTAGGGATCGTCGAGTACAGAGCTTTACATAGTTGAGATCTAGTCGATCTTGAGAGACCGGGTCGCGGTCAAAGAGCCGAGGTGTGATAGGGCCATCGAGACATGATCCTCCTGGAGATCCAGGAGCGGGGAATTTTGTAGCGAGACCATCTCCGTCAGGAGATAGTCATACTTGAGAGATGTTGTCTTTGTTGTATTTTGATCATTGTATTTGTTTGTACTGGGCACAGATATGACAGATTTTGTACATTTTGATCATTTTTGAGATATATATATATATATATATATACGACACCATTTTCTTTGATCATGTGGTGTGTTATGTGGATGCATGTTCTATGTGTTCTTTCTTTACTTTATGATAATGCAATGCTTAGATAGATGATATGATGCATGATGTATGATGTATGCTTTGATATACTGTGAGATGTATCTTGAAAATGAGATGTATGATAATGATATGTTGTGAGATGTATCTTGAAAATGATATGTATGATAATGATGTGTAGCTAATGCAAAATGATATGTAACTATTTGTAAAATGATAATGCAACTATGTTAAAATGATATGCAACTTATGTTAAAATGATATGCAACTATGTTTTTGGAGCATCCTCATTCTGCATTTGCCATCCTGATATAACCATATGTTATTTGCTTTTGAGACAAGTATCATCATTGAGCATTGATTTGTTTGGGATATGTTGAAAATTTATACAAGCACAATGGTATAATTGAACCATAATGCCTGAGAAAAATTTACATGATGTTCGATTTTGCAAGATAGCACAAACGTAAAGGTATAATTGAACCAGGACGACCTGAGTGCGGATTGCGTATAAACAAACAAGATTAAACCATTTGTATGCGTGAAGTGGAATCATGCCTTCAGTGATATTCGATGTATCACATCTCAAGACAAGTATTCACAGAGTACAAATGATCGCCTCCCAGACAGAAGACTAAGAAAATATTGGAGTTGCCCCATGATCTCTAGCTTTGAAGCTTTGAGTGAGAAAATGCAGAGAATCCAATAATTGAAAAAGTTCAAATGCAAAAAGAGTCAAGATTTTATGCTATAATGCAACATTTATTACTTCATAAAATCATCCATCTTTGGTATTTCTTGTGATGCTTTGTTTTTGCTTTTGCGATGAAGTTTAGCTTTGGTCGTTGGATGCGATGTTTCTGAGTTTTGCAAATAGTTTTGATGTCTTGAATGTGTTGCAAGTTTTGACGATTCATTGCCTCTAGCTGAGTGTGCCTCTTGACGTGAATATGTACAGCGATTTCCAAGCCATAGTGGAAGGTGGTAAAAGGATATATGGATAGACCAGGATAGTGACTACGCTAAGTATGTCCTGAATAGATATTTGCTAAGTGTCGGGTGATGGCCGATAGTGTTTTACGGCAAAGATAAGGATGTGGATATAGATAGAGGAGCCGTCCTCTCACAATAGCGCCTGTTACCAGGTTTTCACCAGTTGCTTTTATTGTACCTTTTTATTTGCTTTTTCTGGACTTTGCTTTTTCCGTGCATTTAGACTACTCAAGTGTAGTATTTCTTCAGGTGAATGTTGTTAGTTGGTTCTTTGAGCACATCTCCTTCTAAGGTTGTGAGCTGATAGGTACCTGATCCATAGACTGATATGATGACATAGGGACCCAACCAGTTAGGTTCAAACTTCCCTTTCTTTTCTCGATCTTGTTGATTTCTTGGATTTTCTTTGAGGACTAGGTCACCAACTTTGAAGTTGCGAGGGATGACCTTGTGATTGTAGCTCCTGCACATGCGTTGCTGATATGCTTTGAGATGAGTGTAAGCATGCTGATGTCTTTCATCTAATAGTTCTAGTTCTTGCAGTCGGTTGACCCGATACTCTTCATCTAGGATTAAGCCTTTTAGAGAGACTCTGAGAGATGGAATTTCTACCTCCAATGGTAAAATAGCTTCGGATCCATAGACCAATGAGAAAGGTGTTGCTCCTGTAGGTGTACGGATGCTGGTTCTGTATGCCCAAAGTGTTGGATTGAGTTGGATATGCCAATCTTTGCCTGCATCATTGACTATTTTCTTGAGAATCTTCAGTATTGTTTTGTTGGATGCTTTTGCTTAACCATTTCCCTGTGGGTAATATGGTGTAGAGAACCGATGTTGTATTTTGAATTGTTCACATAGTTCTCGGACATCTTGGTTTTTGAATGGGCGTCCATTATCGGTGATGATGGAACTTGGAATACCATATCTGCAGATCAAATAGTTTAGGATAAAAGACGCAATTTGTTTTCCAGTCACTGTGGTCATTGGGACTGCTTCTATCCACTTGGTAAAATAGTATGTTGCAGTTATAATGAACTTGTGTCCATTTGAAGATGAAGGATGAATTTTGCCAGCCAAGTCTAACCCCCACTAACAAAAGGGCCAGGATGTTGTAAATGGCTGCAGTTCCTGTGCTGGCACATGTATCAGATTGCCATGGATCTAGCATTTAGGACACTTCTTGGCGAAGTGGTAAGAATCTTTCTCCATTGTAGGCCAGTAGTATCCCATCTTTAGAAGCCTTTTAGCAAGAGTAGTCCCACTTTAATGTGTTCCACAAATACCTTCGTGAAGCTCGTGTAAAGCGGAATCAGAATCATTACGATCAAGGCAACGAAGAAGAGTACCATCTAGACCTTGACGGTACAAAGTGTCAGTGGTAAGGGTATAACGGGTAGCTTGTCGGATAAAATTACGTTTCTGGTTACGGGATTGGTCAATGGGTAAGATGTTGTTCTTGAGATAATCATATATCGGTCCATACAAAGGGGAATCCGAACCAGTTAAGGCGTAGATGACATGGGATTCAGAGTGGTCATTGGCTGGGGAGAACAGTTGCTCTACCAGAAACTCATAACGACTCTGTTGCTCTGGAATTTGTAGTAATGAAGCGATAGTAGCCATGGCATCGGCTGCTTTGTTGTTCAACCTTGGTATTTTCTCGAAGGTGATGTGTACAAAATACTGTTTGAATTCATCCACCATTCGTTTGTAGGGTAGTAGCTTGTCATCCTTTGTCTGATAGTCATCGTTGATCTGATTGACGACTAGTTGTGAATCCCCATAGACCATTAACTCTGTGATTTTCCATTCTACGGCTATTTTGATGCCTATAACCAATGCCTCATATTCAACCACATTATTCGTGCATGGGAACATAAGCCTATATGATCTTGGTATAGTCTGTCCTTCAGGAGTGATGAATAGAACCTGAACTGTGTTGTGTGTAGGATCCATCAAAGTATAGGGTCCATTGCATGGTAGAAATAGCAAGAACGTCCCTGTCCGGAAATTCAATCTCCATAGTTTGTTTTCCTGGTAGCGGTGCTTCAACTAATTGATCTGCAATTGCTTGTCCTTTGATGGCTCTTCTTTCTGTGTATTGGATGTCGAATTCACTAAGAATCATGACCCATTTAGCCAATCATCCAGTAAGAGCTGCTTTGCTGAGTAGATATTTGAGAGGATCAATTTTTGCTACTAGCTTAATGGTGTGTGCTAGCATATAATGTCGGAACTTCTGAGATGTGAAGACCACTGTTAGACAAGCCTTCTCAATGAATGTGTAGTTGAGTTCATAGCCATTCAATGTCATGTTGATGTAGTAGATGGCTCGTTCCTTTCCTTGTTGATCTTCTTGTGCCAATAGTGCCCCCAGCGATATATCTGTTGTTGAGATATATAGTATAAGGGGCTTTCCTACGACTGGTGGTACTAGAACTGGTGGATTTATTAGGTACTTTTTGATTTGATAAAAAGATTCTGCACACTTGGTCTCCCATCTGAAAGGTACATTTTTATGGAGCAAATGATTGAATGGTAGACTTTTATCAGCTAATTGAGCGATGAATCGCCTGATTGATTGAAGTCATCCTTGTAGAGATCTAAGTTGACTGATATTCTTTGGTGGTGGCATTTCCATAATGGCTTGTACCTTTGCTGGATCTACTTCAATACCCTTAGCTGAGACAATGTAGCCTAGTAATTTTCCTGATGTAACCCTGAAGACACACTTCTTAGGGTTGATCCTGACTTGGAATTTCTCCAATCAATCAAAGATCTTTGTTAGGATGTCGAGATGTTCTGCTCTAGTGAAGGATTTAGCTAGTAAATCATCCACGTAGTCTTCCATAAATGTGTGCATCATGTCATGAAAGATTGTTGTCATTGCTCTCTGATAAGTAGCCCCTGCATTCTTTAAGCCAAAAGGCATAACATTCCAACAGTATGTGCCCCAAGGACAGGTGAACGCGGTTTTATCTTGATCTTCTAGGGCTATTTTGATATGATTATAGCCTAAGAAATCATCCATTAGTGAGAGCATTGCATGGCCCGCTGTGAGGTCTACAATTATGTCGATGTTGGGCAGAGGAAAGTCGTCTTTTGGATAGGCTTTGTTGACATCTCTAAAATCATTGCAGATTCTGATATTGTCGTCTAGTTTTGATACTGGTACTATATTGGAAATCCATTCTGCATAGTCAATGGGTCGGATGAATCCAACATCAAATAGTTTCTTCAATTCAGCTTTGACCATGAGTGCCACCTGGGGATTCATCTTTTGTAGCTTTTGTTTGACTGGTTTAACTCCTGGAGAGATGGACAAGTGATGCATGATTAAGTGTGGATCTACTCCGGGCATATCAGCATATGGCCAAGCAAAGTTAATTTGCTTTTCTTTAAAGAAAATGATAAATGCTAATCATTCCTCCTCTGTCAGAGATTCTGCAAGGTCTATATTTTTGACTGCTTATGTGGTACCAATGTTGATTGATTGAGTGGGCTCAATCAATATGGGTGATCGCTCATGAAAGTGCTCTGGAAGAGTGTAAAGTTTCCCATCTTTAGGTGCCTGGAAAAGGTTTTCACCCTCAGATACGTCCTTTATTTTTACTTTTTTGTGATCTAGAGCTGCCATTGATTGGTTTTCAGCGTTAGATCTTTTACTTGGTTCATTTTTGCGACTGAGAGACTTGGCACTCCCTGATTTGCAGATATCGTTACTTTGTTCGTTGGTAGAGCCTGTCTCCGAATTAACACTACATAGGTAATGGATAATAGATTCATCGTCTGGAAAAATTGTTATATCATGTATTTCGGGTTCGTCCCAGTTAATGAGGTTAGGAAAGACAAGCGGTAAGGAATCGTTCGGTGGATCAAGTTCTGCTACTGTAAGTGTCAAGATAGAGGTTTCATCGTGATTGGTCTTGGTTTTAAAGAAGTCAAGGATTTCGTCGAGGTCTTCGATGGTATTATCTTCCATATAGACTTGTTCATAATGCTTTTGTTCACTTTCCTTGGTGTCATAGATATGTTGTGGTCCAAATTCAAGAGGTCTATCTTTTGCGTTATGTTCTTCTTGAGAAAGTGGTACGGCGCTAGTATTATTAGGGATATCTATAGTAGTATTTGAGCAGGTACCCCATTCATATTCATTGGAATCAGTCTCTGAGGCATCATCCTAGATTCTATCACTGCTGTAAACAGGTATGTTGTATGGTGAAAATAGATTTTTGATGATGGATACCATTTTGGTAGTTTTTGTTGATTTAGTGTCAGATCTTGCTTCTACTTTCTGTATTTGTTCATAAATTGTGCCCCCTTGGGGAGGAACAATGGTATCAAGAGATGATATTATCAGTTCTTGAGATATTGGTGTTTGAAGATGAGCTATTGCTGCAGATATGGCCTTCTTGTGGCTTAGAAGCTTTTGCAGATGTAACTTATGTTCTTGACATTCACGTGCCCTGCAGATTGTTTCTGCTGACTCAAATAGTGCTTCCTGTCAGGATTCTTCTTTGTACTTCTTCTTTGCTTTCCATTGAGGTTTTGTAGTTATGCGTGGCGTCTTTCTTAATAGGAAAGTGAATTTACAACCTAATCTGGTTTTGTCTCTATTGGGTTGTGAAGGAAGATCTATGGGTTCAGTGACTCCTTCTTTGCGTTTTCTAATATGCCCTTTACCGTCATATCCCATTTGCTGCATGATTAAGTATCATTTTCCATATAGGTGTGTTGGTAGAACAATGTCCAGAGCAGCTGCTCTATTATCTTCTTCCTCATCTTTGTATAACCAGCTAAGAATGTCCTTATCTTCTGATTCATGTGCTAGAGTCCCTAGTTGAATGAAGGTACCATCAAATTTGGTGATGGGCTGAGTTACCAAATGCGTTGACATAGTAGGCAATCCATGAGATCTGGTTGATTTTGGTAATTTGGCCAAACACAGGGGTTCCAAAGAGTATTCTCCCATACCTTGGTCTTTGATTTGCATTTGCTGCTTGAAATCTCCAGATAATGAGTTGGGCTTTGCTGTCTGTAGATCTGATGTTGAGGATCGTTGCTTTTCTCTATTATGAGGAACTAAACTGTCTTAGGTTGCCCCCATTGCATTACAATGTTGAAAGGGGTTGTGATCAGCAGATATGGAGATCTCTTGTCCGTCATAAGGAAATTTGACACACTGGTGATACGTAGAAGGCACTGCTTGTATTTCATGTATCCAAGGTCGCCCTAACAAAATATTGTAGGTGAGATCTATGTCTAAGACCTGACACATAGTATCCTTTTGCACTAGTCCAACTTGAATGGGTAACATCACGGTTCCTTTAGACGACCTTTCCTCATCATCATATGCCTTTATGGTAATCTTCTTACGGGGATCAATAGACTCTTCTAAGAAGCCTAATGCACGGATAAGCTTTAAAGTACATATATTAAGTCCACCTCCTCCATCTATTAAGACTCTTTTTACTCGATGTTTACAAACAATGACTTCAATATGGAGAGGAGTGTTGTGCGGATGACCCAAGGAAGTATTATCATGCTCTAAGAAGGTGAGATTATGAGGTCCTTTCATATGGGCGACCATGGCTTGAAATTTGTCTGCATCCAGATCTTGAGGTACATTGGTTTCCAATAGCACTTGTTCCAATATGTTTTTGTGAAATGGGTGATAGTTTCAGCATTTCTAGTATAGATATCTGAGCTGGAGTTTTGCGTAGTTGGCTAACCAGGTCATATTGGATTTTTGATGTAGTAGTTGTAGGTGCGGTATGTCCTTTTAAGACATATTTCAGAGTTCGGGTTGTTACATTGACGGATTCATGATCACGATGATCTCGGATGGTGATGACATTTACCTGATGATATTCAGCTAATATGTGATTTATGGTGTTATTGTAGATATGGTTGATATGAGCTTCGTGTGTATCATTCAAGGTTGAAGCTCCATCTTTGTTGTAATTTGGAAGAGGATTTTTAAAGGCCTCATGATCACCATTTGTTTTGAGACTATCTACCGTTAAGTCACATTGATCAATCATGTCTTGCACAATGTTTTTCAATCGCATGCAATCGTTCGTCAGATGACCCTTGTTACGATGGAAATCACAATAGTGTGAATCATTCCACCAAGGTGGTTTGATTTGGGGTTCATAGTTGCTGATTGAAGGCAATGAGAGAATCTTGTTTGCCAGAAGTTCTCTAAATGCTAATTCTAGTGATTGCCCCAGTGGTGTGAAGACACGCTTTTGGAAATTGTTCGTGTTGTCGCGTGAATTGTTGTTAGGTCCTGGATTCATGTTTTTGCTTTGAGTATCGTTGGTGTTGTTTGTGTTGAGTTGTCCTTGATTGGTGTTTGGTGCATATGTGTTAGCGTTTGGATTAGCACCTTTAGGATTTTTCGTAGCCTGAGGATTTCCGAATAATGCAAGCACTAGTTGCTTAGATTTTGGATCATGCGTTTCATTGTTACCTTCATTTTTGTTTCGAGTCCAGAATCGAGACTTGTCCAAGTTGTTGTTGTTCTGGTTATTGTAGTTTGATGAGTTTGTTCCTTCCTTGAAGAATTTGAGTGTTCCCTTTTTGACACATGCTTCCTCTACTTGAATGTCATTTTCAATCAATTTAGCAAAAGACGATATGCATTGGATTTTGAGCCTGTAACTCATTTCACCATTCAAGTTATCGATGAAGATTTCCATTTTCTCCTTTTCGAGAATATCTCGAGGATATCATGATACCATACGTCGCCAGCATTGAAGGAATATCATGAATGTTTCGTTGTTCTTTTGTTTGGTGTTGCAGACGTCTAGCATGGTTATAGTGTGTTGAATGTTATAGGAGTATTGTGTTATGAACTTGTTAACCAATTCATGAAATGATCTGACAAGTGGCGTAATTTTGGATAGCCATTCCATTGTTTGCCCTCCCAAGCTTCTTGGGAATAACCTCATCAGATAGGTGTCATCATGAGCAAACTCAAGACTCATGGTACAGAATTCTCTGACATGATCACGGGGATCACTTTTTCCATCAAACTTGTCAAATTTAGGCACATTTGAGTTTGGAGGAAAAGGGATAATGTGCAATCTCCTGTGAAAAGGATAAGGACAGATTTCGTTTAAAGAGTACCGTATTGTTGTCCCTTGTTGCATGTCTAGCATTTTTCTTTGCAACATTTGCATTTGTTGAGTAAGGGCAGCCAAAGGCACATTGTTTTGCCAAGGGAAAGGTTCTTCCCTTGTATTGATCCTAGGTTGAAACGGTGTTTGGAACGGTATGTTTTGCTTGGGAATGTATTGTCTTGGTGTATGTTGCTCTGGTACGTTTTGATCCAGGATGTTTTGCATTGGTGTATGTTGCTCTGGTATGTTTTGATCCGGGATGTTTTGTTCAGGGTCACGTGCTTCCCTTTCCTATTGTCGTTCTTGATATTCGTAATACTGAGGTTGTGTTCTAAATACATCTGTGTCAAGGTTTTCAGGAAGTTTTACTCCTTTACTTGTGAGCATGAGCAAATATTTTTCTTTGTCATTTTCCATGAGCCTTTCTACAAGCTTTTGGAATGAAGCGCTTTCCTGACATTCCTAAAGAAGCTCTTCAGAAATTTCAGTATCCTCTAATTGTGGACCCTCAAAAGGATTTGACAACCTTTGATTCATACTAGACTCTGTGTGTGTCTCGTTTTGTCGGTTTTGTTGAGAGCGAGTAATAGGCATTTTAGTAGAAACTTTCAGTGACGAAGGGGACAAAATCCTCTTCAATATGTTGCTCGAGGGTTGGTGGTTCTGGTTGGGG
Source organism: Cryptomeria japonica (assembly GCF_030272615.1). Taxonomy (NCBI): domain Eukaryota; kingdom Viridiplantae; phylum Streptophyta; class Pinopsida; order Cupressales; family Cupressaceae; genus Cryptomeria; species Cryptomeria japonica. The sequence goes on along the minus strand of NC_081407.1, from coordinate 318,304,628 downwards.
TGTGTTATAAGTGATACACTCGTCGGGTAAGAATACTAGATTGATCCTTCCTCCATGGTTTATGATTTTATTAAAAGCGGATTTTTGACAATATGCCCTAGTCTTTAAGGCTCTTTGTCAAATTCGTTGGATTTGTTTTGGATATAATGTTTAACGTGATGAAGGAATACTTGATGAGATTTGAAGAGTTGACGATTGATGTATAAAAACTTATTTCTCTTGATGAATTTGGAAAAACTAGGTTGTTGTTTCTTCAACGTGATGTTACGATAAAGATTATTTCTTCTCAGAATATGGGGATTAGTCATGCATAAGTGATCAATGGTTTCCTTTGATTTGTTTGGATTCAGTTGATCTTGTTTTGAAAATTCAAGTCTTACTCTATCAAAATGAAGGTTTAGATGCCCCTTCACGACAAAGTGTCTCAAATGATATGGATAAAAGCCTCCCGATATGGAGACTTGATTTGACAACCTGAAATATTTTAAACAAGTGTTTTTGAGATGAAATCAGTAGGATGGTAAAGGATTCTTTTGACACTCGTGATGAGGTTTCCGGATTATGATAGGATAGATATGTTTTACCGTGCGATCAGTTTCAGATTTTTACAACGTTTGTTTTGACACAAACTTGGCTCAAGAAATAGCTTTTAAAGTTTTGTTTTTGCTACTCTGCTTTCATGAAAAATGATGTTGATGGAAAAAGGCTTCTGAAAATGTTTTAAAATTTTTTAAAATTCCTCATTATTTTGCCCCCTGCTTTTTTGATTTTGGTCACGCGCTAAAACAGAGATAGGATGCGCTACCAAATTTACTTCACGTGCTAAAATAAGGACCACACGCGCTAGGCTTCCCCCAAGCACGCGCTAAAGTTTTGACTGTTTAAAATTTTGTTTTCTTTGTTTTGAAAAGTTATGCGCTAGTATGGGTCTGTGACGCGCTAACTGTTAAACCCGATGCGCTAAAGTTTGGTTTCCACGCGCTAAGCTGATGCTTCAACGTGCTAGACTGTTTTCTCGATGCACTAATTGTTTAACATTGTTTTGGACTCTGGATAAAACGCTATTGTTTTGAACAGACACGCTAACTTGATGCTTGGATGCGCTAACAGAAATACTCTACGTGCTAAGGAGTTGTCCCCACGCGCTAATCTGCCCTGATTTTTCCTTTGATTGGTTTTTCTGCAATTTTTGGATTTGATTGTGAGTTTTTCAGCTTTTATGGATGATTTTCTGAAGTAGTAAATGCAAGTACAGCACAAAGAAGACAACCATTTTTGCTTAATCTAACAAAAAATGTATGTTCTGTGAGGATGTGTTCAAATCCTCAATGTTTTAACAAGTTTGGATACGAAAAATACACTTCAGAAAGACTCTTTATTCAAAGGTCATAAATAACATCATAGCCCACTAGTCTCGATACTCCGTCAGCTCAAAGAGTCGTGTCACCCTCTAGAGGGCACCCGTTTTTTTGCCTTTTGCCAAAAATTAACCCAAAGTGAATTGCTTCACAATTGAGTAGTTATCTTGGGAGATATATGGTGAGTAATCTTGGGGGCGGATTCTTCCCCACCCTTGCACTATGATGTTATAAATGTCTGGTTACTGACTCGGTTCAAAGTTTCTATTTCTATGGCTTGTAATCAGGCTTCCTATTCGGTCGTCAGTGATAAACTCCCTCACGAGGCTTCCCAACCTTTAGAACAAAGGCTTTACGTATCTCAAGGATACTGGGGGAAGGCTAATCGTTGTGCGCAACCATTGAAAAGGACTTTCGTCACTTTCCACTTTTGATTATAGTGGGTTGGAACACTTGGCGTCAAAGTCGTTCCCCACTTAGGTCGTTCCCTTCACACCGGCCATAAACGGTTGTAAGAGTTGATTCCAACTCCTCGAGAAGGCAGGCCTGCTAAAGGATGTAAATGCTTGAAGTAAAGAAAGCTTTTAAGAGTGGTTTGGCTTTTTGATCACCCAGTTAAGGGGAGAGCATATACCTTCCACTTTCGAGACAAGGCAAACAAGGTTCCTTTTAAGCCCTCAATTCAGTGATTTGCTAACCTCTACCTAGAGATGTTGCTCCAGAAAAGCATGGTGTTAATTTTACTTCTCCAAATCAGTGATTATTTAATCTAAGGAAATAACCGAGTCAACAAAGCAAAAGGTTCGTTTTGGTCAACAAAGAAAAATTGGTAAACAAAAGGGGAATTACTTCCCTCTTTGATTGCAACAACTTTTTAGGTGAGGTTCTTTCCTTTGCACAAAAATTTGAAGATGAATCCTTTTATACACCAAAGGATAGTGAGGTTCTTTTTATAGCTCTATTTTTGCAAAAAGAAAATTTTGTCTTGTTCTTTTTAGAGCCAAAAAAATAGGTTTTCTCCTATGAAAGCAAGAAATGTTCGGTTTAGTGATTCTTTTTATAGCCCAAAGGAAATAAGTGAGTTTAATTCTCTTAAGAATAGAAGAAGTTTAAAAATTTAAACTAACTTACTAAGTTAGTGAAAATCCTAACTATCTTAAATTTTTAAAATTTAAGCTCCCATCTGCAACAAATTTTGTTAGAATCCTGCAAGAAGACAAGTTGAAAATGTTAGATGGTTGGTGGACTTCAACAAGTCTATTTTCTTATTCCCGGTTACAGATTTTGGAACTTTGATTTCTGTCTATTTTTGGATGCGCTACAGAACAAACTGTATGCGCTACATAATAGTCGTGATGCGCTAAAAGAAGTCTTCAACGCGCTACACTATTTTCGGGATGCGCTACTCGATGTGCCGAAAGCGCTGCTCTATTTTTCTCCCATGCCGAGACCTATAGGAAAAATTTAATATGCTTATGCGCTAATAAACGAACTTGACGCGCTAGGTGATGGACTCCATGCGCTGAACAATGAACTGGATGCGCTAAGCTGTTAACTGGATGCGCTAGGGAATGATTTCCACGCGCTGATTTTCATTTTCCGCGGACCTGCAAAAGTGGATATATTTCAAAACTGATTAGATATATGGGGTAAGGCCCCATGGTGGGCGCCAAAAATGTATGCGGGAAAAGCGGGTCGATAGAACTCAATATGTGAAAAACGGAGTCTTGCTCACACACCCACAGGACTTCTTGGTGCAAGCTATGGAGTTATGAAGTATAACTCAGCTTCCCAAGGATGGTTCCATGGTTCTCTATCTTGCACGGTCCCTCAAACCAATGTTTTTGCTCTGAGATCATTGAGCAAAATGGTTTAGGGATGGCAAATGCAAGAACGAGGGATGCTTTTGTTGATTTTAAGATGAAATGAATCCTAAGCTATGCATGATTCTAGAAATGCAATAAACTAGCTATAAGATGACAAGATTAGTAAACAATACTATCCTAGCATGCTATATTAGTTCATGATTTAAGCTAAATGATAAGGAACATACTCTAAATGTGCATATTTAGATTAATTCCTATTGAAAAGAGAAGCTAAATGATGAGCATATAAAATATGAAAGTTTGAATGGATTTAAGTATAAGTGAGATGCTAAAGTCTTGGATGACCTTAAAATGGAGGAATGAGAGCTCTATTTATAGCAAAAATAGGGCAATGGATGGCCAGGATTGAAAGAGGCAATCAAGGGCCAAGTTTGAAAGTTGAGAATCCATGTTTGCAATTGGCACCAATGAAATGGTGACAATTGTCAACATAAGACTGGGTTGAGAGGAGAGGTAGGAAGCATTAAATGCTTGAGAAGACCTCATGGTTACCCTAGGGGTTAAGGGTTAAGGTTAAGTTAAGATTACCCATTGGATAAAGCTTTTACCCAAAGGATAAACTCTTGTGCAAAGGTTTAAGGATAACCATGGTCAAAGCAATAAATGCTTGATGAGACCCTTGGGTTACATGGAGGTTGAGTTTATGGAAATTCTTTAACCATGTAAGAAGGTTTGAGTTAACCATTAATGGTTATGAAGACTTTGGGGACAAATTTGTAAGAGTCCTTCCAAATTTGGGGGCTTTCAACAAGTTAGCTTGTTGAATGGATAAAGGCTTTAATGCCTTTTGAAGACTTTACTCCAAATTTGAGAAGTGACCTCCTCAAATTTAGGGGAAAGGGATAATGGATGGGTTTTGGGTTAATTGATTAGATTTAGAAGAATTCTAGAAGAATTAGGAATTGGATTTAGGATGCAAGTGGGAGGTGTAGGAAAATGCAAGTGGGTGAGGGAAAATAGGTTTTATTTAAAATAAATTGTTTTATTTCAATTTGGTTGCAATTAAATAAATTAGATTTATTTAATTTAGGATAACTATTTTAATTAAATTTGAATTTAATTAAAAAGTGGATAGGGGCTTTAATTGAATAAAATGAATTATCCTATTAAATGGTATACTGAATTTAATTGAGTAATTTACTTAATTTAAATAGAGGAATGCGGATAATTTAATTAAATTGGATTTAATTAAACATAGAAATGAACATAAAATATTCATTTAGGAATATGGTCATTTTTATACGTCTACAGTAAGGATTTAATGGATTCTAACATTTTATTTTGATATTTTTCTTTATGATACTTTTGTTGTCAATGGTCTCATTGTTGGGTTTAAATAATTGGTAATGAGATTTTACGGTGTAGATGGAAGGAGTGTTGGCATAAAGCTTATAGTAAGGTGTACCAGTTATCCAACCCTGATGTCGTGAACACCATTTAGTGGACCTTATCTTGGAGGTACCCATTTCCCTTTAAGTTGGTCTTGTTTGTAGGAGGACCAAGGCGTGGGGTGCCCTAGTCTGAACCAAGATGCCCCAAAATGCCCTAGTCTCCCTTAAACATGCCCCAATTTGAAATATGGAAGGCCCTTTATCTCCCCAATGGCTTTTGGTCCTTATGGCTACACGTGACCATTGAAGGTTGGCCTAATTGGTAATTTACCTAGGGAACCATATATAAATACATCCTATCAATTTATTTTGGCATTACTCATATACCCCATCATTCATGCATCTGTGAAGCATTCATCATCAAGCATCTTCAAATATTTAAGGCTACATTTCATCCTTCGAGCATTGTGGAGCAAAGTTACATCAATCTTCATGCGAGCATGTGCGTGTGATTAGGGTTTTTCATGTTCATGTGTTTGGCATGCCATTACATTCAACATTTTTTATTACATTCAAAGAGAATTGCATAGATCTGAGGTATATCTCCTTAATATTTATTTTAGTATTTGCATTATTTCATTCAAGATTAATTCCTAAACCAGAGTTTAACTTAGGCAAATCCATGTCCATAACATCTTTCTATCTTTCTATGTGCAATAAATAGGTGGAGGAGTTGTACTCGAGAATTTTGATAGAGCCGACAATGACAAACAAGTTCAACCTTCAATGAAGGAATATTCGGAGGATTGGACCGGATCTATGCTATCTAGTCCCAAAAAAATCGGGTTAAACTTCTAGGCCTGATAGGTTTCGAATATATTATTTTTCCCACATCTCAGTTGGTGGCTCTATGAGATATCTATAGCATTCTGTATCCATCAATTTACTCCAATTATCCCTCATTTTGCCCTAATTTCATAATAATCATCCAATTTTCAAATAGAAAGAAGGAGACAAACAAACCAGCAAATCTTATAAGAATTTTTAGCCTTTTTCTTATTTGGATTATGGCTAGATGTATTGGATTCACCCTTCTTTCAATGTATGTTTTATTTGGTTAGTTAATGGTTTTATTAACACCATTACATTTTGGTGAAGCTCACTTCTTTCTTGTTTATTTTTTACTTATTGTCTTAGATCTTATTTATATGTACTTTAACATTTAAATTTGCGCTATAGATCATATTTACAATTGAATTGCATAAATTTAGAGGTTGATTTCATAAAAACCCTAATTTATATTTTAAATTTGACTTGTGAGTTGCATAACTGTGTTTCAAAACTGATTTTTCATAATTTCCATTGCATGTAGTGAGTGTACATTGCTTCAGTTACATGACATATGAGTTTATTATTTGATCATAAGTGCATGTGGATTTCTTGTCTTATTTTGCTAGTTCAATTTCAAGCTACATTTAAAATGTTCATGATGTTCCCTTTAATACATATGATGGTAACTCAGTTCTCCCTTTCATTCATAGCTATGATTTGCCCTCTCCCAAAATTGGTCCCACCAATGAGGGCACATTGGTGCAAGA